>NC_048307.1:66398274-66428009 GCF_013100865.1 Trachemys scripta elegans | reverse complement strand
ACTTGCATCTGAAGAAGTGAGGTTCTTACCCACGAAAGCTTATGCTCCCAGTACTTCTGTTAGTCTCAAAGGTGCCACAGGACCCTCTGTTGCTTTTTACAGATTCAGACTAACACGGCTACCCCTCTGATACTAAACTATTGTTGTATGTAAAGTAAATAAGATTTTAAAAATGTTTAAGAAGCTTCATTTAAAATTAAATTAAAATGCAGAGGCCCCCCCCCAGACCAGTGGCCAGGACCCGGGCAGTGTGAGTACCTCTGAAAATCAGCTCACGTGCCACCTTTGGCACATGTGCCATAGGTTGCCTACCCCTGACCTATATCTTCCACAGAAGTTAACAGGAGCTGTAAGCACCTCTCAAAGTCAGTTCCCTTTTAATTTAGAAGCCTAACTTGAGGAGAACAGGTTTGAAAAATTTGGCCTTAGTTCTTGGAAATTGTGTTTTCTAGTTTTCATTAGGAAGTGTTAAACCACAATGAAAGATTTGCATAGATGAGGGTTTAGAATTTGAACCTAGATCCAGATTTGCAACTTTCTCCTATCCTTACAATGAGCCAAATCAAATCAACCGCCCTAAACTTTGGATCTAATTTTTTCCTAACATCCCAAATATCTAAGTTCGACTTTTTGTGTACAAAAGCATGTGAAGTGTCTTGGTATTGCCTGTAGGCAAGTTGGTAAAGGGGCTGCTGTAGCTTCCTTGAAACCTCTGCTCAATGTACACTTAGGCTCAAATCCTAAGGAGAGATTCCAGAGTGGCTTTGATTTAAATCACTAGTCAGGAAGACTCGATTTAATCATGGATTTCTACTTAAAAGTGCATTCTTGTTGGTTGTTATAACCTTAATACATATTCTTTACAACTCAGAGATATAGGTTTCATTTTTAGAAGGTACACACTATACATTTTTAAGTGATTTATTTTGAAAACTTTTCAGATTAGTTTTATAGCTGTATCAGAAAATGAATGATTGTTGGTTATTTCATTTACCAAAGGTAATTGAAGCAGATATTTATGAAGTCACTGGGAGGTGAACTATCTCCAATTCAACAGGTTAATCATTAATATTTGGAGGATTTTCTTGCCATGCTGTATTAGGAGGAGAACATCACCAGAGAGACATTTAAATTGTTTTATTTAACTAAAACAACAACGTTATGTATTTTGGATTTTTTTCTTCAACAGCAAACATATAATATTTTAACAAAACAAGCATATGAATTTTTGAATTTAGTTCAAGTTTTTTAAAATCAGGTTTGTTTTTGTTAAAATTGTTTTTAACTAAAATAGTTAAATGAAATATTAAAAAAAAACACAAAAATTAAATCAACTATGTCAGCCAGATCAACATGAGAAATTTAAAATATTGGCTTCTGCAGCTAACTCAGTTGTCTTCACCTTCATTTTCTTGTTTGTTCATAATCTGGAAAAGAAAAACAAGCTTTCCTGCTTTTTCAGATCCCAAATGATTTCTCAATTTGGAATGAATTAGTCCAAAGATAGAAAATATTCTTTCTACACTGGCAGAAGAAGCTACTGCTGTTAAAAGTGAGATTATCACTTCAACAATCTCTGAATCCAAGTGCTTAAATGATTTTCCACCAGTTCCCTGGTGTAATTTTCTTTAAAATATCATCAGCAAACCATTTCTTGAATGGTTCACCCTTAGCTCTGAAGTTTATTATAGTTGGCATTATGGAGGGATGATTGCTGGATGTCCATGTCATAGCCAGCTCCTTTTCTTCAGCAGTTAAGGTTTGACCCTGGTACCGAGTATTGAGAATATCTGCAAGAAAATGTGCTGAAGATCTCAGCAATAAAACAGCTATTTCCCTGCATTTTGTTCAAGGCTACAGAAATAGGCTTTAGGGTACTCAGCATGTGTTCAACATTTCTCTTAAGCCCAATGTTGATAACTTTGGCTGTGACAGTGCTGTCTATTTTTTCACAATTTTGTTCACAAACTGTCACCAGATTAGGCCAGTTCTTGATATAGTGCTCAAAATAGTCCACTACTGAGTTTCATTGCACATCTTGTGGGAGATTTAGCTTGGTTCCTCCCACTTTTTTCAGAGCAGCTGCTGCAAAGTGGTTGTTACAGAAGTAATGTTGCAATTTCAACAACATTAGCCTTTATTTCTGGAACACTGAAGTCTTTGGCTAGGAGGTGCATCAAATGAGCAGTGCAACCGTATGTTATTAGCTTGGGACTCTCTTCTAAATAATTTGTTCTCACCTTGGATACATTTGCAGAATTTTCTGTGACCAAGCTGTGTCACAGCTTTGAATTTTTCCCCACAGTTTTTTATACTTTTTACTGCTACTTATAAGTATTCTGCTGTGTGTGCATTTCCTGATGTATCAATTGTTTCTGTAAGGAAGACATTCCCTTCTTCTGTTGTCACACAAGCACATACAACAGGATCATTGTGGATATTGCTCCACCCACAAAGTCTCAGGTTAACAATTTCACCCCCTAAACCTTTTGCACACTGCTCAATTTCTCTTTCATACACTTTATCCAGAAATTTGCCTGTGACATCTGTTCTGTTGGGTGGACTGTATTCTGGTCTTAATGACTGAGCCATGTTAATGAAGTGTGGGTTCTAAATCGTACAGAAAGGAGAGTTTGTGGCATAAACAAATCAGACAATTTTTTAATCAATTACCTCTTTTTGTATTCTGCTGGTTCTTATCACAAGCATATCTATGGTTGTTACTGGATGATGGAGATTTTTTTTTTCTTTTTGCTACAAGTGATATACTGTGGCTATGTGATATACATGATGTGACTGAAACACTATCACTGGCATATAATTCTGAAACTATAGAAAATGATGGTGATCTTGAAGATGGATAGTTTTCAGAATCCTGTATGTAGAGGATGGATTCTCCTAAACAAAATAAGGCTATGGCTACACTTGCAGATGTAGAGCGCTGTGAGTTAAACCAGCCTTCGGAGACCACAGCAGGGAAAGCGCTGCCGTGTGTTTACACTGTCAGCTGCAAGCGCAGTGGCATGGCCACATTAGCAGCTCTTGCAACGCCACAGAGAGCAATGCATTGTGGTAGCTATCCCAGTGTGCAAGTGGCTGCAGTATGCTTTTCAAATGAGGGGGTGGAATGTGACAGGGAGTGTGTTGTGTGTATGGGGGGGGAAGAGAGTGGGTTTTGGGGGGCAGAGTATGTGTCAGCATGTTGTCTTGTAAGTTCAGACAGCAGCAGGAGGAAACCCCCATATCAACCCTCCCCACCTCTCTCTCACACACAAGCACATATGCCTGCCTCTGCAGCAGAAGAATTCCACAGTAATGGTTTGCTTTGTGTCCCGGAGCAGATAAGCATGCCGGCTGTCAGAAACGGAGCTTTGAAAGGAGATATCCGCATGCCTGCAGCCGAGTTCAAAACAATGACCAGAGGGGCCACTTGACTTCAAGGGATTGAGACATTTCTGAAGGCCAGTCACAGTGCAGTAATGCAAAACGTCATCCACATTGGCATCCAGGCGTTTCAGCCAGGGCACAGCAAGCTCTATGCTTCTCGTGGAGGTGGATTACCAGGGGCCCTCAAGCCATGGAGTCCAGGTGCATGCCAGTGTGGACACCTCAGGAGTTAGAGCGTATTAAATCAGCCCCGGGCGCCCTAACTTGCAAGGATAGCCAAGCCCTCAGTCAATGCAGTTATTTAATTACTATTACCGTACTGCTCATTTAGTATTGCTCACTGCAGTCACTGACATGCAGTACTACTTTAAAGGTGAAATTGTAAAAGGAAGATCTGCCTATTTCAGCTATTTACTTTTTATCACAACTGCATCTAAAACGATAGTACCATAGAGTAACAACTATATTTTTTGCTCAAACATGAGAATTCAAGAATAGTCCAGGAGGAAGACAGGCAGTCCTTGATAAAGAAGTATGAAATAAAAAACGTTTACCAACCTGAAGATCCTGCATGTTCAGACATGTTCCTTTCATCATCTTCAACGCAGCTTCCTCCTGAGAAGGAACACTTCTCATGATGTTGTTTCATTCGGGCAAAAAGGCCTTAAATTTCTGTGTTGCACGGTTTGCATTTTGCACACATGTCTGTCTTACCCACAGGTAGAGGAACTTCATTAAAATATTCCCAAACTGGGTTTCTTTTACGGCCTGCTGCCATTATAGGTTTTCCCTTCTAGTGAGAGAATGGTATGGTAGATCTCAAATCAATGAAGGCCACACTCAGAAAGACCTCAAGACTTCTGGAATATGCTGCTCAAACAGTTTCACTTTTGTTTCTACTCCCTGTCCCTCCCTCTTCACATTTATCTCCAGACTTCTTCTCCTTGTCCAGATCTATTCCACCCCCAACAATCTTCTATTCCAGCGTTTCCCAAACTTGGGACGCTGCTTGTGTAGGGAAAGCCCCTGGTGGGCTGGGCCGGTTTGTTTACCTGCCCCATCCACAGGTTCGGCCGATTATGGCTCCCACTGGCCGTGGTTTGCTGCTCCAGGCTAATGGGAGCTGCTGGAAGCGGTGCAGGCCGAGGGACATACTGGCCGCCGCTTCCAGTAGCCCCCATTGGCCTGGAGCAGCGAACCGCGGCCAGTGGGAGCTGTAATCGGCCGAACCTGCAGACTGGGCAGGTAAACAAACTGGCCTGGCCCGCCAGGGGCTTTCCCTACTCAAGCAGTATCCCAAGTTTGGGAAACACTGTTCTATTCATTGAATTTTTTGAAACTTTGCACTTTTAGAGAGAGGTAAGGGATTGATTCTGTGTACACAAATTTGCAGAGGGACAATAGGGTTGAGATCTGTTATTTCTCACCTGTATATATTATTTATTTAAAAACATTTTTGCTATTAACAAGCATGTTATCTCTGGAGGCACAAATCCACATTTTGAGAACTGCAAAACTAAGCATCTCTGATAGTATCTTTTAGACTGAGCACTGAATCCCATTGGGTAGATGGAAAGATTAACCTAAATACTCTATACAGTAGCCCCTGGAACCCCATAAGATTGGGTCCCTAATCCATGAATTATTGGAACTCATTTACAAAACTTTTCTTAAACATTACATGAATATATTGTCTCATACTACAGAATTAGAATTTATAATCCCTATTTCATGATGAGATATCTTTGAGCTATAATGTATCTTAATTAAAACTTAGGTTTTTTCCTCAAAAAGCATTTTATCAAAAAAATCCAATTTAAATTAAAAAAAATCTGTTTTTATTTATTTATTTATTTAAAATCCTAGAATTTCTGAGGGTGGATAAAAATCAAACATTGCTTTCCAGCAACTGCGAAAGTCAATCTCTTACCCTTTTAATGAAAAGCCAGTAAACAGTTGGGCATCACTTAAACAGGCAAATGTTGAAAACAGTTTTGCTAAATTCATTGCTAATGTATTGCACCAAAGTTTTCAGTGATGGCTTTCAAAACCTTGAAATGCCAACGTCTTGTTTGTTTTGTGGAGAGACTGGTGCACTTTTTTTAAAGATAGCTTGGACACAGGAATGATTGCTTGTTTGTTGTTGTTTGGATATGCAGTAGTATCTGTTTTCAACACTGAAAGTCCCTTGGGATGTTGTGTTGAATAACTAGCTCACTCAAGATACATGTTTTGGATGAATCACAGAAATACAAATATCTTTGAAAGTATGACTATATCTAAGGAAATGTCTGGAAAATGTCTCCAGATGTTGCTGTCCTGAAGAGGATTTATAACTCTTCATAGCAAGAATAAAGTATAAGGTAGAAATGATTTTTCACACAGATGGAAGACAGGTATCATTAATTACTGCATGTTTCTTTGTTATTTTTATAGTGGTTGGCTTGGTCCTATTTATTCAAATATATAATTGCATTATATTTTTTGTCCTGCGTTCTGTTTATTTATTTCTTGTCATGCAAAATGTAGAATAAGAACTCAAAGATTTAGGCTAGGACTTTCGAAGGAGCCTACGGGAATTAGTAGGATGTAAAACAAAGACCAAAATGTTCTTGTTCTGTCTGAAGTGTAATGGTGAAGTGTGCTGTGTCTTTTTGCATTTTAAATTGACCTATCCTCAGCTAGATAGGTTTTTTTTTCCTGCATATTATACAAATTAATATCCCCAGACTAGCAAAGATCTGCAGCCTGCAGAGCCGTTCAGGATGTAGAAATGTCATTTTTCTAACTGAAAACTCTGACTGAACTAATAGGTATACAGTAGAACCTCAGAGTTACGAACACCAGAGTTATGAACTGACAGGTCAACCACAGACCTCATTTGGAACGGGAAGTACGCAATCAGGCAGCAGCAGAGACAAAAAGAAAAGCAAGTACAGTGCTATGTTCAATGTAAACTATTAAAAAAATAAAGGGAAAGTTTAAAAAAAAAGATTTGACATGGTAAGGAAACTGTTTTCTGTGCTTGTTTCATTTAAAGTAAGATGATTAAAAGCAGCATTTTTCTTCTGCATAGTAAAGTTTCAAAGCTGTATTAAGTCAATGTTCAGCTGTAAACTTTTGAAAGAACAACCATAATGTTTTGTTCAGAGTTACGAATGTGACAGTGTACCCCATAAGGCTTTATGGGGTGGGGGATGCTTCTAAATGTATGTATGACATAACTGGAATATGTTTTGTGCTGCCTGTGCTATGTAATATATCTCCGTAAAGTTTATGGTCTACTATATCTATTCATCCTATTTGTACATATATATCATTTTCTACTTGAGGTTTTCTACTTGGGCTGTATGCTTGCTTGGTTTCTAAGTAAGCTTTGGGAGGCATTTGGTCAGCTTCTTTAGGAAAAAGAACAGAGTACTTGTGGCACCTTAGAGACTAACAAATTTATTAGAGCTTAAGCTTTCGTGGGCTACTGCCCACTTCTTCGGATGCATAAGAAGAAGAATCCGAAGAAGTGGGCAGTAGCCCACGAAAGCTTATGCTCTAATAAATTTGTTAGTCTCTAAGGTGCCACAAGTACTCTGTTCTTTTTGCGGATACAGACTAACACAGCTGCTACTCTGAAACCTTCTTTAGGAAGGAATTCGCCAGGTTAAGTACCTGATCAGGAAACACTTGGAGAACAATGCATCTTGGAATGCTCCAATCCACATAAGAAGTCTTCCTGGAGACATGCAAGATACCATGTGAACAATGGCTTCAGCCTGTAAAGACTGAGTCATGCAGGGACATGTGACTTGCCCAGGTGACTCCAGAACTCCATCTTGGAGCTGGACTTTGCATAGGAGGGAGGAGGGGGGTCTCCACCCACAAGAGAGAGTCTATTTAAACCAGTGGGAGACCCCTCCATTTTGGTCTTGAGCTGGCTAAGGAAGGAGCCTCTCCACCTCCCCCCCCCCCCAGGATACTCGAAGGGAACTAGAACAAACGACAGTAACTACAGGGGGTGTGAGTGATTGCTGGACACAGGCTAAAAGGAGATTAGCCTGTAAAAGGGAGCATTCTGGAACTGGTGAGGAACTTATCTGTATTTAGTTTGATTAGACATAGATTTGCGCATTTTATTTTATTTCACTTGGTGACTTACTTTGTTCTGTCTGTTACTACTTGGAACCACTTAAATCCTACTGTCTGTATTTAATAAGATCACTTTTTATTTAGTAATTTACTCAGAGTATGTATTAATACCTGGGGGAGCAAACAACTGTGCATATCTCTCTATCAGTGTTATAGAGGGTGAACAATTTATGTGTTTGCCCTGCATAAGCTTTATGCAGGGTAAAACGGATTTATCTGGGTTTAGACCTGATTGAGAGTTGGGCATTTACGTGCTAAAGACAAGCACACTTCTGTGAGCTGTTTTCAGGTAAACTTGCAGCTTTGGGACAAGATTCAGACCCTGGGTCTGTGTTGGAGCAGACGGAAGTGTCTGGCTCAGCAAGACAGGGTGCTGGAGTCCTGAGCTGGCAAGGAAAACAGAAGCAGGGGTAGTCTTTGCACATTAGGTCGCAGCTCCCAAGGGGGTTCTGTGATCCAGCCTGTCACAACGAACGTTTCAGAGTTAATGAACGACCTCCATTTTTAAGGTGTTCATAACTCTGAGGTTCTACTGTTCCCCGTTTTAGTGCACAGGGAAGCTTAATACTACTTCTATTGTATGGGCTGTGGAAGTATATCCCTCAGAGGTTTAATTTTTTTATTGATACATTATTAATTAGTTTCTCTCGTGGAGGAAGTCTTGTTTTGTCTGACTTTAAAATACATTGGCTAAGGGTTAGGACTATTCAGTTTGATCTTGGTTTAGTAATTAAGTTTAGACAGTTTCGACTTTCTTCAGATTGTACCCATATATTTGCTTTGTTATTGGATTAAAGTGTGTTAATCTACATTTTTTTGTTTCCTTTTAGAGCTGAGGTTACTTTTCTCTTATATACAGGTCTTGGCATGTTTTTTTAAAAGTGTCTATGCTGATTAAAGAAATGTATTGAGCTTGAAACACTTCTGTTAATGATAAACCAGTTGTGACCAGAAGAAGTTAATTGGCTGTTGTGGGCATCCTGTGGGAGATGAAATCATTTGAGTCAGATTATCAACAGTACAAAGAAGCATCTGTCCAATATGACAGAACTTTGTTATTTTTTTTTTAAATGTAGCATATCTGTAATGCTGTTGGTGAGTGTCCGAAGCAGGGCACAAACCTCAAATGGGCTGTGAGTTCTATACTTAGATTTTGCCAACCAGTTATCCAGTGTAAACTCCTCAGACACTATAACAGCCCTAACATGGAGTCACAGACAGTCCCCTTGAGTATTCTGATCAGTCTCACCAGCCAGTGAGTCTACCTTTGTGATAGAATCACAACAGTATTCAGGTACTGGGCTAGCTTGATTATCACTTCAAAAAATTTTTTTTCTCTTACTTAATTGGCCTCTCAGAGTTGGTAAGACAACTCCCACCTGTTCATGCTCTCTGTATGTGTGTATATATATCTCCTTAATATATGTTCCACTCTATATGCATCTGAAGAAGTAGGCAGTATCCCACGAAAGCTTATGCTCTAATAAATTTGTTAGTCTCTAAGGTGCCACAAGTACTCCTGTTCTTTTAGCAATATTCAGGTTACTCCCAGTCCCAAAGGACCAGTCACTTAACCCAGGTCAATTGCACCTTAGATCTCACACTAAAGACAATGCTTGTAGCCTGTCCTATAATAAAATATATGAAGATTTATTAAATAGTGTAGCAGCATCCCTGCAAGGCCCTCCTGGCTCCTGCCCCCGCTGGGCTGAGAAAGTCACATAGAGACCTTTTGGTGCAGTACCCACCCACCTGGTGCTTTTATTTACAGGCTGTTCTCCCACCACCTTTCCACCATACACGTAGTCCCCTTCTTCAGTCCACTGGCAGGAGAGAGGGGGCAAGCTATCTCTTTCTGCTTCCCCTCATTGCCTTTCCTCTACTGCAGCTTTCCTCTTTCCAGCTCCGCCCTGGCTTCCTTCCCCTGGGGCTCTCATCCAGTCTCAGCCTGATGAGGCAGCAGCTGTTTAAGCTTCCCCAATCAGGGCCAGGTGGTATTGCGAACTCCAATTCACCTCCCTTAATTGGAGCTGGAGTGACAGACTGCTTAGCACCCTATCACAAATAAGAAAAGAAAATAAGAGACTTATTTACAAGGTTAAAGCAGTAAACATATATATATATATAAATATTTATATATAATATATTTATATATTTGTGTATATATATATATATATATATATACACAAATCAGTTACAACCTTAAGTTTCAAAAGGTAATAGAAGCTTCTTTAATAAGCAAGCTCTAGATGTCCTTTAGGGCTAACCCAAAATCCTTTGTACTCTTTAACATCCCACAATAGTCCACCTGATGTCGATGGACCTTTCTGTTGGGATGTCGATGTAACCCCTTCTGTTACAAATCAGCAGTTCACACTAATTAATGTGTGTCTCCTGTCTGATAGTCACAGAAGCTTACAATACAACTGCTCAAATATTACCTTAGAATATGGGATACTGATGTTATGTGTGAGATTAATGCATGCAGCAATTCACAAGCATCCAATAAAGTCTAAACACTAAGCATGTTCTCATAATTCTTATACCTGTTTTTAACAATACTAACACACAGATGAGTCAGATTGATTCCAGCTATGTATTTGTTAGTGTTCAGTTGAGACATGGTGATTTTGGCATGAGCTGGCATCTTGTTTGCCAGTATCACAATATCATCCTGTTAAAGTGAGAAGAATAACTAACCTAATATAATGAGTTGTAACGCCTTAAATTATAGGTAGGGCTGGTAGTGCTGCCTATTATTAAGGTTGCCTGACTCTTCCCATTGTAAGACTCTGTTTTCAGTTGCCTCTAACTTTGCCAAACTTTAATTGTTTGGGTTGACATTTTCCATGCTTGATGTTTGCCTCAGGCTGAATTTTGTTTTGAAAATATCAGCCAAAATAGTTGAGCTGTTTGTGAGGAAGTGGTTAAGGAAAGACACATTGTTTTGCCCATGTTAAAAAAATCCTAGTATTCTCTTTTAAATGTTTTGAAGCTGAGACTTAAAATTTGGCATGGGGTGGCCTTTGTGCCATTGCTGTTAAAAATCTGCTCAAATTTGGCTAAACTGTAAGGTTTTGAAAGATTGTATTTTGCATGTGATTAGAGAGACTTCTTTGATTTCAACAGCTTAAATCTCTGAAGAGTCCATCCTCATTGAATATGCTTGAGCCTCTCACAACTCCTAGTGCTGAACAGACTGTGTGTGCCATTCTCCCAGAGCAACTGAGCATGCTTCATCCCCTCACGGCTTCTACCTCTGGCTGGATTGTGCATGCATAATTCCCACAGAGTGACTGAGCATGCTCCTGCTCAGGGAAAAAGGGATAAAGCTGGACTTCCTCTATTATTGCTGCCTCCAGCTGCTCCAGGCCAAGGTGGGGCTAGGCACTAGAACTGAGACCAGGGAGTTTGTCTCTCCAGTGCTCAGTGACCTCCCCACTGAGAATGGGCAGAAGAATCTGCCAACTAGAGCACACTTTCCTCCAGAGCCTGGGGTGGAACCCAAGATTCCTGTGTCTCACTATCCCACTGCTGTCCTCCGATATCTGTGAAACCCATGAGCATAGTTTGTGCTTCATTGCCCTCTAGGGCTGGTCCACATAGAAGATGACAACCTATGACTGCTATAGGTTATGCCATTAGATCAAGTGGCAGAGGTTTGTGTGGTGCATCTAAAGGTTTCAATCCTCCTGATGAACTACGGGGGTGTCAGTAATACAAATAATAAAGGTAGAAAGTATCAGGAAACAAATCATAATTATCTATCATCGAGTATGAAATCTAGTGAATATGAGTTTATCCAACCGTTGGACTGATATGTATATTGAAGACTCTACTGTAGATGGAAAATTATAATAATTACACAAACCTCTATTTCCTGGAGTTTTCAGTGGAAATACATAGGGTGAAACCATTAACTATCTGACATCTAGAGAATAGGTATTATATACTGAACTTGTTCTAACAGGAGTGAAATGATTTGCTTACATTTAAACTATTATATCTTTTATCTATTATCATTTGAATAATGGTCTGTTCAATAAATTAGCATGTGGTTATAAAATTAATCTGGTAGAGTAGAGTACAATCTGTCATATTGTCTCTGCACTGCAGGGGGAAACATGCTCAGCACTAACTTGTTATACATCTTAAAAATAAAATATACTCCTTAAAATCTCTTCCTCTCTCCCTGACATCCTTCACTGCCCTTCTGGTCGTAGCCAGTGGACAGGGAAGAATGCACTGGTGATGTTCCTAGTTACTTAGACATGACCCCTTCTGGGGTGTGTATATAATATTACTCTCCACCCCTTGCAGTCAGATAATCAGAAAGCCATTTTATGGTTGCCTCCTGTGTTGGGAGAGGGGCTTCCTGTGCTTCTGTTAAGTGAACTCCTTAAGGAAGAGACATAATTTAGCCCATAATCTCACCAGTGCATTTTGCCTCTTTAGTCAAGCATGAGAATACTAATGTGGCGTATTAAGCATATGCTTTTACGTGACAGCAGAATGCACTGTCACTTTCTCTGTGAGAGGATTATTGGATTTTGTGAAATTAAAATTACTTGGCTGCACATTTTGGTTTGTAGCACTGCAGGCCTGGAGAGATCTGGGATTAAATTTGAAACAGTAATTCCTGGAAACTGCAAAATAAAAAATCTCTCTCTTTAATATTGACCTATCTAAAGTGTCTGAAGATTAGGTTTTTAAAAGTTGAACTATATTGGGACTTTAATAGAGAATTTTTTTACTGCATTCAATGCTCCTAAAAGTAAACAAAGTGTTGTTTATATACTGATCTCTTAGACTTTTGTTCTTAGCTCTGTTTGGTCTCCTAAACTACTATGTTTTTTTTTTCTTTTTTTCAGAGGAGGAGCGGAGGGTGAAAGCCAATGATCCTGAACATAATGAAAAATTTCAGTATGCTGTGAGTATAATGCATATTCAGCATTGAAACCCTGCACAGTAAGGGGTATATTCACACATAAATGAATGGAGAGTTTTCAGTAATGTTGGGAAAATCCCAAAAGTTTTAGAGGTTTGGTTCAGATAAGTAGTCAAACGTCTTATTTGAACTTCCTGGGTCTACACAGTTGAGCTGGAAATCTTTGACAGGGGACGTTAAATACCCAAGCTGACTCTACTTTTCTGTTTAATTAAATTTAGGGAAGTAATTTCTTTGTCTACTAATGGCAATTTCATTATAGTAACAAGTATTCATATCAATATCACCTGAGGAAGAGTTGACCTACTTACAGTACACACATGGATTTAATCTAAAAACATGAGCCTGCTACGAGTAACATCTCATAGAACCCAGTGGACTCCTGTGAAGAGTGAAACATTAACCCCGTCACTCAGCACTGATTGACTTCTGTGCACTGCCATCCACGGGGCATTCATAGTGTATAGGAATATTTTCACTTTTATAGGAGGAGGAGAGCTGATCATTCCCAAGAGAGAGAGTATTCAATGCACGCATACATACGTGTTGTAACTCTCAGACTCCTCTAATCTTCACATATGCAATAAATTATTTCCTATCCTCCCCATGGACTGTAGCTTCCTCAGCTTAGTGTTTCTGAAATAATATATTGATAACTATAAATACATGTCATTGTAGCAACCTCTTTTGATTGTAGAGTGTCACTACTACACAACAAAGATTTTTTTTTTTGAGGGCATAGTTATTAAATTGGTACATTTATTTGTCCTTGTTTTTTTCCTAATAGATCATCGACCATAATGTTTAGCCCACCTACTCCCTATTGTCCTTTATAGTAATATATTGTGTTAAAGTTTTGAAATCCTGTCCTGACTCTTCTGCATTTGAAGTAAATGACATAATGGAACACTACAGTTCCTTTTTGGAAATCCAGGTTCACAGATGCTAGAGTATTTTTCATTCAGAAAATAGCTGATATGAAAATGATTAAAATAAAAACTCTTTCATGGTATTGTAAAAATCCAGGTTTGATGGCACAGTCCTGATTTTATTTCGGAAAGTTGTGGTTTCTTTGGTACTTTTAAAAATTAAGTTTAATTTTTCAACAGGATAGCCAGATTTACCAATCTGGCATTTGTCTTTCCTTTCATTGTTATGTTTGCAATTTAAAATTAATTGTTGACTGACCTAATTTTAAAAATGACAAGCAGGATGACAGGTCTGAATTAGTCATGGAAAGTATCAGTAATTTGTTTTCGATATAGGTTTTTCATTATTAGCTGTTATTTGTTTGTTTTGAGACATCACTATAGTGACTGTTTGTCAGAGATTTATTACAAATAACTACACTTAGAAAAAAACTCCCTGCCCTCCAAAATATAATCAAGTGATGCAAATCAGTTCACAGTGTAAGTAATAATTATTCCTTTCCAAGCAGTTGAGCTCTAAATACCTGCAAGCAGTCAGACAAGCATTATCCTGTGTATTGTGCGAAATGCTTTCTGCATTTGGCAATTCTAGTTATTTGGTAAACTAGAAAAAACCTGAAATGTTAGAAATCTACGTTGGTTTTACTTTCATCTTTTCTCAGTGGTTTACCTTGCAGCCCTCCTTCAAATGAACAGTAATTTACAAGCAAAGGCACATATCAAACCTATACATTAGTCTAAACTGTCGAGGAACTTGTTAGACAGCCCCAATCATTTAAAAAAATTATTTTGAATATATTGGATTCTTAAAAAAAGAATAACTTGAACCCAAACACAGAACTGTGATTATTCTACTATCATTAGAAAGGGCTTTATGTTTTGCAGAAATTATTTTAGGATAACTGATCAGGCATTCATACCTAACAAAAGGACTCATCTAAACGTTAGGCTGTGGAAAATCCTATTTCACAATTTTATAGGTATCCGATAGTGGGGAGCCAAATGGTATGGTGATTTCAGGTGAATACATGTCCTCTTCCAGGGAGTCCTCCATTTCTAACAGTGCATGTACATAAATGTATACCCAGAACCTGTACAATTTTGATAGCTTTTTAAATCGCTCACTGCTGCAATGATTGGTGACTGTTTTTTAAATGAAATATGCAAAGATTTTTAGACAAAGAGATAGAGTGTAATAAATAGAGTTTGAGCCTAAACATGCATTTGAGCCTAACTGTCTTGATACGTGACTCTTTAACGATGGACTTTAAGGCCGTGGTTCAAATTGCCAAGCAAATATTTGGATATATTATGCAAAATTGTGACTTTTTTCTGTTCCTTTAAAAGTAGAACACTGTCTTGAACTTAGAGGCCCAGAACAACAAAACATTACATAAAATGAACAGATCAAGCCAGAGAAATTACAAAACTTAGAAAGTAAACAAAGAACGAAGAAAAGTAAGTATGGTAGGTCTCTTGAAAGGATAGGAAAGGAGAAACCTAATTTTCATTAATAGATAGTTGACTGTAAAAGAACTAAATCTATAACTCAAACTAGAATGAATTTACCAAGATTAATAGTTTCAATACTTCCTGGAAAAACCACCAACTCCAACTGTTCCACAATGGTTTTTAATCTGGTTGCATAATTCCATTAATTGTCAAGTAGTGAGATATATTTTCACTTACACAGGAAGCTTATGACAATTTTATATTGTTCAGTTAGTTGATGTTCCACTTTTAGAGGCTGAAATATAATGCATTTGGCTGTTTTGCTTTCTCTCTCTTTCCCTTAACTTTTCATAAATATTTCCATTGTTGTTATTATTAATGCCCTTTAGAACATTCAAAATAAGCAGATCCTAAATTTCGTGTTTTAGTACTAAGCAGAACCTGTGAATGCTCTAATGAATGGTATGTCAGTGCGGCAGCTAGATGCCAGCCTCCCAGGCTGGGTAGATAGACTTGTGCTAGCAGGACTTGAACTAATGTGCTAAAAATAGCAGTATGGACATTGTGGCTTGGACTGGAGCTTGGGCTCTCAAACCTAGGGGAGTCAGATGGGCATGAGAACCTAAACATCTGCCCAAGTTGAATGTCTTCATTGATATTTTTAGTGTGCTAGCTCGAGCCGCACTAGCATGAGTCTCTATCCAGGCTGTGAGGCTTGCTCCCAGTGCCAGTGAAGATATACCCATAGACATATATGTTCAACCTTGGGGAATGCAATTGTCCTGCCCTTTCCAGTTAGATGGGAGGGAGATTTCATTTTGGAGAAGTTTGAGAACCACTGCAAAGGCTATAAACAGACAAATGTTAACGCTATACAGGAATTAAGAACTTGGATTGTACAGGAACAAAATGACATCCCATAGTTAAGAATATTACTCCTTCATATGTCAGGCAGTGTATTTTCAACATATAAGGGTCAGAGTACCTGGCACATTATATATCTGTGAAGGTTTTCTGGACAAGGAAGAAACATAAAACATAAAAAAAAAAAAAAACAGAAAGCATAAAAAGAAAAGATGGGAAACAGAACCCCCTCTAGCCAAACTTTAAAATGTTATTAGAAGAATGCCTATCATTACATTATTTTGAATTTGTATTCTCATTTTAACAAAACCATTTTGCATTTGGCCAAGCAAACAACTCCAAGATATACACTACTGTCAAATGAAATAGTTTGTTCTTAATTATCCATTTAGCAAATCCCCCAAACTTCCATTAAACTAAAGAGTGAATGTTCTCATATCTGACTGTAATGGTTTCTAAGTCTTCATTCATATGTTTCATTAGTATTTTTGAACCTTTTCCCCTTATTGCAATATTTAATTTCTCTTCTATAGCCATTCTTGTGTGATGTATTTCCATTGCAGTGTTAAGAGCTGGGTGAAACCTTGTTATAGGTAGTGTTAAAACCTCATTAAAACTGCAGTGTGTATGCTCCTTTTGCTTAAGATTGTTGTAAGAGATACTCAAAGGGCCACACCTAAAACAAGCCCTTACAGAGTCTGCTCAGAAACTAGCACCAGGTGAGTAGGGAGTTACACATCCACCCATGGTCACAATACCCAGTGGATGTGTGAGTGAGTGAGGGAACACAAAAGCTGAGAGAGACTGAGGAGGAAGAAAGCAAAGCAGCAGACTGTGAGTACAGTATATGATGCCGGAAGAAGCTAGAGAGAGTTTTTGGGTTTGGTGCTGGCTAAAGTGGCTTAGGGCTGTAAGCAAAGAAATTGGTTCTTTTTGTTTTGGTTCCTGCTGCATTTGCAGAAGAAAGAGTTAGTACATTCCATGTAAACAAACAAGATTACATCAGAGAAAATACCAGACTCCACCAATTTCTCCTCCTAACTGGACCATCCCTAGGACCCCAAATTTTGACTAGCCACTTGGGTCAAAAAAGGGGCAACATTGATGTTAGCAGTGGGGTTCAGTTTTCAAGGTGAGAACTGAAAATGGAGGTGCTTGTAGAAATCAAAAATGGCCAGTGTGATTTAAAGCAAGACCTAAAAGAGGAGCTGGAGACTTCACAAAAGGAATTAAAGTATAGCTGGAGGTTTGCCAGAAAGGGCTGAGAGATGACTTGCAGGCAGAGGTGAAATCTCTGGATCAACAACTATAAAGTATCTGCATAGATTGGGAAGCTTAGCTGCAAAACTCCTGGTCTGGAATGGTAAAACAGATTGATGAGGTGACCAGCAATCTCACTGCTATAGACCAGAAGGTTTTCCATGAAATAGTGGAGACCAAGCAAGCTTTAGGCAATCTGGAACTTGCTAACCAAGATGAGTTGCAGAAAGGACTTAAGGAGCTGAAAATCAACTCCAGAAGGAAATCAAAGGGTCAGACCACAGTGGAAGGCAGCCGCCTGAATGAGGAATTGAACCAGCCAGAGAACTTGGATAAGACCAGACATTTACAACAGTTTTCTACCCCATTTGTAAACAGCAGAGGCCCAGAGAGAGAGAGGGGTCTGGCTGTCCCAGCTCAGATAAAGCAAAAGCCCATATCTTTGAGAAAAAAACTCCCAGGGGCACTTATTTTGCTCAATTCAACATTATAGCTCAAATGAGTGACTAGGATGAGGGACAGAAAGGGGGTTTACTAGCAGCTAACTTGGGTGGCCCAACTCTGACTGTGCTGCAGAACTTATCCCAGAAAACAGTCTGAGTTATGAAATGAGCCCTCAGCATGCAGTTTGGTGCTAGCCATCTATCTGAGTTGGCCAGGCACAGCTAAGAGCAAAAAGGAGAGGGAAAGAAGAAATCCCACCTGAAATGGCAGAAGACTTGCAGTAACTTGTGTGCCTGGCATACAAGATACTACCAAGGCCCCCCAGCACCTATGCAGGAGAGTAAGGAATTAGTCATTCAGGGGGATGGATCTGCCTCTTCGTCTAATTTGCAGGAGAGCCCATGTTTCTGGTCTATTCATTGGAACAATGGGGATGGTGTTGCAGAAATGGACCCCAGAGCAACTAAAAACTTCCTAAAGACCGAATCCTGATATTAGGATAGTGTCTGACTGGAAAATCAACTGGCAAATGCAGCCTCCCTGCCCATAAACCAGCTTGGGGAGCATAAATTAGTTTTTAGATTTGTCGGCATGAGAGGGAATTGGGTCTGGAGGAATCTGCTACAAGGGTGAATAATTTCACAAGAGGCTTTGGGTATGCATTCCTCATGTCCAAAAGTAAGTTTTACAACCTGGGTGACTTTGTGCACTTTTTGGAATATGCTAGTTGTGTGTGAAATAATGTTCTCAAGTGGTAAGAATATAAAAAAAGGAGCAGGAGTGTTTTGTTCAATAGAATAAACTGCAATCAGCAGTCCAACGTTCATGAGCTCCCTCTCCAAAACTTTTCCTCACCCCACATCTTTTGCTGATTCCATTATTATATTTCTTTCTTTTCAAATCTAAAAAGAAAAGCTGGTAATACCTATCCCCCAGTAATACTGAGAGTGGTAATACTACTGTAAACTAATGGTGTAAAGTGGTCTTCTGCTCTGAAAACTCACTGCAAAAATGGCATAATACATTTCTATGTTTCCTCTGCCTCTCAATAATTTGTGGATCAGATATGCTTAGTTTACAAGATAATAGAGGATTTAACAGTCAGCCCTCCCCGTGCAACCTGGGATCTGAGAGTTTAGCTTTATTCTTTAATGACTTGTACATGGTCATATACTGTAAAAGTTTACAGGCCACATTCTGCCCTCACTTGCACCTGGACAACACCATTGGAGTTGGAACTTAGTTAAGATTTCTGTTGATGATACATGAGCTGATAGAATCCAGCTATCTCTCTTGTTGAACTGTATTGATGCTGTAGGGCTGGCAGAAGGTAAAATTAGTATGAATTTATTTTATCCCAGATATTGTCCTGAATACATACAGGAAGTTGATCTATTGAGTAAGAAGTTGCCATTTTAATGCACTTTTAAACAATTCTGTCTTGCATGCACATGCAAAAATTCCAGTTATACTTGTGTTCTTTATGCACAATGCCGCTACTTGCTTATAAATGAAAAAGTCTAAAATTACAGATAACGGGGAATCCTGGAAGGTATACGAAATCATGATTCTCCCTTAGGGCTCTGGTACCATTCAGGAACTGTATATTGCTCAGGCAACACCATCACAGTTTAATTAAGACATGAGTGCCCCTTATGGGACTTACAGCATTGTGTTCACTCTGGAGCTGTGAGTTATCCTGTGCACGTATAACACAATCAGCTTTCCTTGGTGTTATCATTAGGGTTCTTAAAATAATATGAGATCTTAGGGCTCATTCTTGATGAATAGTGAGTCTGTGACACTAATTATCTGAGTCCCTTGCTAGTAGTGATTTACTTCAGTCGAATTAGCTTATCATGGTATATTCATTGCAGAATGTTTAAAGGCATGGTGTCAGCATATAAATCATGTCTGAAAACACTTTTCATATGGTGAAAAGTAATTTGAATTTGCAACATTATTTCAGTTTGAACACTAAGGTGTTAGCCACAGAGATAAGAAAGTTTACTTCCTGATCTCATTGTGTACATTTATTAGTGTATGTTACAAAGCTTGTTAAAGATACCAGAGTACTGGATGGGTACTCTTTTATTGTTGTTTGCAAAAATTCAAATAAATAAAATCTTTTTTCTTTTTTTTTTGGACATTGAAAAGAGACTGCGCATTTCATTCTTGTTTCAGCTAGTCAGTTTCACTATATAAATTCCCATACACTGTCACAATATGTTGTTGTTGGGTTTACAACACTGCCTGAGAATGTTTAAATAACCCAAATTCTTGTTTTCATTGGAATAAAACACGCATACCTATATGCTTTCAGTGCACAGCAGATTTTGTAATCTTTTCCCTTCTTTGCTACCACCATTTGCTTTGTAATAATATTGATTTAACTACTGTCTCTTGGGGAGGTGGATTAACTATGCCAATGGGAGAACCCCTCCCATTGCTGTAGTGTGTCTACACTGAAGCGCTACAGTGGTACAGTTGCAGTGCTGTAGCTGTAGTGTTTCAAGTGTGGACAAACCAAAAGTCCCTTCAAGTATAAAAGACCAGTTTCAAATTTCTTTGCTCATTGGAAAATGAATAATATGAGTATGTTAGTTTGGCTCTGTATGTAGCTGATATCGGATATTAGTGTTGCTAAGTATTAAAAACTATGTAATACTTTGTAATATTACTTCAGTATTAAGTAACTTGGTAGCCCCAACTTACTTCTCATTGTGAAACTACTTGCTTCACAATGAGTCACCAAATAATAAAATTACATTAAAAAAAATGTCCTTCTCTTTTCCTTCCCACAATGATCTGTTTCTCCCCACTGCAGAGGTACTATACATAGTGATGAAAAATAACATGGTCTCATTATTTTTGTTCTCATTATTTCCCTCTGTGGTGGCCATTCAAAGTAATCACAGCTTGTGTTCGCATCTCTCCTTTGTAACATAAAGGAAAAATTCCCCTTCCTATGCCATAAAATAGAGACTTTTGCTTTGTTAACTTGCACTATTTTATTATACATAGTAACATTTTGCACCAGCCAATTTAATATTTTTAGTTTATTATTAGGTTTCCTGCTATTATATCTGCCACAGAGGGACAACCAGATATCAGTTATTGCTTAATTATGTGCCTGTGTATCAAGTGCCAAACAGGTTCAGTTGGTAGCATGCTTTCCTTTGAGTCTGAAGGTCAAAGGCTTAAGGATTTACACAGTCATGTATGATGGTAGAGTTTGCTGCTGTTCTTTGGATGAGATGTTTATAGTGAGCTCCCTGCTGCCTGTTCTTCTAGCTGGACATTGGATATGCAGTTTAAAAAAATAATTAGTATTATTTTGAAGAAAAGGCTATTTGTTCTTTATAGGCTTTTGAGAGTAGCTTTGGTGTGCATGTGTATGTTAAATAATACCAAAGACATTTGATGTCAGTTCCTAGCTTCGGTGTGAGAAAACAAGCATGAATTTGGAAAGAGAAGACCCTGAGAACAAAGGCTAAAATGGATCTCTTAATATTTAAAGACCTATAGAAGATGACTTAGCTGCTCTAGGTGAGCAGGAATGAAAATACCTTGAATTTACATGAGCTCTAAGTTGCTTGGCAAGGATGCATCCCCACACCTGCCCACCCCAGCTTTATATTCTATAGAGCACCAGTTCCTGTCTAGATGAAAGAGTGATGGGTTAATTCCAGTAAAACTTTGGTTCATGGCATGTGCCATTACGCAAACATTCTAAATATATTTTGATACTAGGTTAGTCAACTTTTTCATTGGAGTAACTAGGCAGGATTGTATTGAGAAATGCACCCTTTTTAGAGCTCTTAGCTAATATGTGCTTAAGGGAGTTAGGCACTCAAATTCCATTAAAAGTCAATTGGATTTGGACAATTCCCTTATGCTCATTTGAAAATACCAGCTGTAAAATTTATCCAAATATGAGGGGATTTAGTAGAGCCAAAAGGGTATGAGAGTGTTTGCAATAGAAGTCCCCTATATTGCAAAAACTTAAACTTGTGCTTAATTTTTCACACTGTGAGTAATCCCTTTTAAGTCATTGGGTCTACTCATAGGGTAAATTTCATGGGGTTTAGAGTGCAGTTCAGATCAGTGAGGAGTTGTCACCTCTTACCTGCAATCCTGAGCATCTCACAAGACTTGGTACTGTTACTCCCAGCCTGAGATGCTCACAGTCATCAAACAAGCATGCAGATCATGCTGAGTGTCTACGTGTGATGCAGCCAGCCCTGGTTCAGCAACTCTGACCCCAGCAGCCTGTCTGCAGCCCCAACATATTTCCAGTCCTGAATTTTCCCCAAACCATGTGCTCTGCAATGTCCAGCCCTCTCTTGGACTGTTCAGAGAAATAACAAGGTTCATTTGTTCCTTTAAAGAGACCAAAGCACATCACAGCTTATTAACTTAACTGGCTAAATACACCCTTCCTGCAAACACAGCATTGAGTAGGTTTATAGTAAAAATAAAACAAATTTATTAACAGGACATAGGTTAAGTGATGCCAAGTAAAAGGAATATTAGAAAGGGTCTCAAGCAAATAAAAGTGAAAATATGCATCTAAAAGTCTAAAACTTAATCTGTCAAGGGACAGGCTTTGTTCAAGATGGCTTTTCTCATCCACAGTCTTCCAGCAAGATGGTGTCTGACCCCCTCCTCAGTCAGAATCTTCTCCAGAAGTCCAAAAGTGCTGGTTCCTTCCTCTTCTTAGGTGAAAGAGATTGCTTAAGCAGGTCTCTCAGCTATATTCAGTTTCCAGAGACTTCAACCTCTCCTTGGTTGAAGCACCCTTCTTTCTCAGCTTGCAAGAGGTCTGGTCTCTGATATCTGTTTAGTGATGGATTAAGAAGTTGGCTTCTGTCCTTGCTTGTAACTTCCAAAGTTCAATGACTTTGTTTCAAGAGGCAGGATGATTTCATGCTGTTCTTCCTTTCCTGTGGGCATCCTATCACCTTGTATATACATGGGGTTTCCATTGTTTTGTTTCCACCATGCTTAATTTACATAGGAGACCGGTGGATGCCTTCTTTGCTGACTGGGAGGGAGTCCCTGTTTGGTCACAGACTTTAAAGCATAATATCATTAAGTATCCATATTCTCTCATATAGTGTTAATATATACATTTCACAATTATATTAATCAAATGAGTGTCATTTGCTTTCAGAAAAGACCTCACTCTATGCACTTTTATAATACAGTAATGTTGTATACAATCTATTGATTCAATTGCTTACACTTGAGGTTCGGCCCCCTGTCTTTATAGACCAGTAAACCTTTGAAATGGATTCTTCTGAATGTCATCACTCAAAGTAAAGTTTATTCAAGCTGTGAGGAAGGTGACATGGAGTCTGGTGGTGAAGGAAGCTCCATGCTCTTTCTTCCCCCGCTGGTGTTTGCTAAAATGCAAATTGTTCTGCTTCTGGCAATTCCCCCCCACCCTTTGTTGGTTTGATGGCCCTGTTTACTGCTTATATGTAAATATACCTTAATTATCTCTGCCTGATGATCGGGCACATTTCTTTGTCTTGGGCAGACCTGTTTACCAACATCCCCTGATACGCCTGGCTTAAACATAGTTTAGTCATGACTCCAGCTTATATCCATACATCACACAAGAATATTAATGATCAGAGAGTTGTTAGTTTTCAATTGATACCTCACAAGGCAAATTTTGTACAAAGATTATTACAGTAGTAGGTAGGGTGTAAATACAGGGGTGCTTAGAGTCACAGTAAGCATGTGCGTAAATCTTTGTGGGATCCCTGACTAACAGTTAAATATTTGTAAGCCGCAAGTCACCTTTTGGTTTATGATCCTCAATTCTTTTCTCATCTCAATAATTTGTTTTGCAATGTTACTTGGACTAGGTTAGCCTACTGATGTATTTCAATCTCTCTGAGAGATGGGAGTGAGAGTTAGATACTATCTGGGGAATAAAAGTTAGAAAATTTGGGAGGAAAAAATTAAGGGTTAACAAATACATAGGTAAAAAGTGTTGGGCATTGTGATGTTATGAGTGTAATATAATATCTCAGTGGAAGGTGATAGGGCCAGAAAGAATTAACTAACTCACGGTCTGACCTGTAGAGACTGGTTAGGAAGATAGGTAAATGAATAGAGCTTTGAAATGTAAGTCTGTATTGTTAGAGGTAGAAGGGTAAGTGTTTGCTCAGGTCTTGTGATGTAAGCAAAGAAGTCCTGTCTATTGCTATAGCTTTAATTTGAAAATCAAAGAAGGAATATTAACATTTATGATGATACTTGAGTGAAATAGTATTATTCTCTGTATGTCTCTTTGAAGGTTGTGGTAACCTGTATCTGAACTGTTTAATGGATAAATTATCCTGTGCTAATTGTCATGATGTTTAGAAGAAGGAAAGTTGAGCCTATTGTTTTCTCAGGCCAAAAGGCTGCTGGAAATGTATAAAAACCTTGGGACGTGATCCTTCTGCATCTCAGATCTGCTTTGGGTTTCAAGACGGGGGAAACCTTAAGCCATAAGGATTGAGATCCCCAGTCATTGACTGGAACCACCCTGAATATGGACATTGGACTATAACCTATGGACTATATCTAAAAGGACTTTTTGCAACTACAAGCTCACCTCTGCTATGTATCTAAACCTCAAGAATTGAATTCAAGTCTGTATATATATTAATCTTTTAACCAACACTCTCTCTTTTTTCTTTTTTTTTTTAATAAATTTTAGTTTAGTTAACAAGAATTGACTATAGTGTGTATTTTGGGTAAGATCTAAGTTATAATTGGACCTGGGCATGTGGCTGATCCTTAGGGATTGGAAGAACCTTTTCTTTTATATGATGAGATAAGATTTTCAGTAATCATCATCATATCTGACAGGTGTGTCTGGATGGAGGCCTGAGGCTGGGTACTTTAAGGGAACTGTGTTGTTTGAACTTCTGAGAAACCAGTGAGGTACTATAGAAGCTGTTTTGTGCTGGTTTGGTAAACCTAAGTATTGGAATATCCACCAGCTTTTGGGGTTTGTCTGCCCTGTTTTATTTGCAGTTCACCCTGATTGAATGACCTCAGCTGGCTCCCACAGGCAGCACCGTCACAGGCATACTGCTATAAAGATATTAAGGCCAGGTTGTGTCTGGGTGATGGGGAAAGTAGGACTATAATGCAGACTCATCCTTTTCTCTCTCCCCTCCATGGAAGGGCTAGGCCTCTAACAGTCCTTAGTCTTGGAGAAAATTCACTTCTAGGGCCCCTGCAGTGCAAGTCAGTCCAAAGAAAGCAGCAAATAGCAGAGGGGTTGGGACATGGTCCTGCCGTCTCTGTTTCAACCTATGGAACTGTCCAGGTGATGCAGGGGGGAGTTTGCTGCACCATCCAAAGAGTGGTGCAGCTTAAACAGTCCCTTGATTCCTAGGTAGCCTGGAGGAACCATGGTGTCTCCTGAGGCATAATCCCTCCCAGAGCTCCCCCAGGGTGACACTTGTGAGCCACAGTCTCTCCTGTAATTGGAAGTTATCATTACAGTTTGAAAGTGACTAAGGGTATGTCTACATTACGAACTTAGGTCGATTTAACATAAGTTGATTTTTTTTTAGAAATCATTTGATATAGTCGATTGCTCTGCTCACTGTCACTGTACATCTCCTGGGTGCTGCTTACAGAGGTGGTACTGCAGTGCTACACAGCAGCAGCTCCTTGCCTTTGCAAGTTAGTGAAGATGGTTAGCAGCCGTATTGTACCGTCTGCTGCTGTCTCCTGGTTCCTCCTGGACGGCCTTAATGAGGTCGGTCAGGGGCTCCTGGGCAGACATTGGTGCTCCTGGCCGGCCTCGGTGAAGTCGGTTGGGAGTGCCTGGACATAAATGTGTGTGACTCCAGGTCATTCCCTTCTTTAAGTTTCGTCTAATGGCGATTCAGTCCTGCCTGGAATATCAGGCAAGTCTACCAAAGAACAAGAGAGGCAAGCGGCTGCTCTGGATCAGAGCCCCAGACATCCTGCTTCTATGATGAGCTGCAGAAAGGGACTTACTTTCCAGACCAGAAAATAACCATTGGGGATGTTGAAATGCCTATAGTAATCTTTGGGGACTCAGCTTACCCCTTAATGCCATGGCTCATGAAGCCTGGACAGTAGTCAGAAGCTGTTCAACTATAGGCTGAGCAAGTGCCGAATGGTGGTAGAATGTGCCTTTGGACATTTAAAAGCACTCTGGTGCAGTTTACTGACTCGGTTAGACCTCAGCGAAACCAATATTCCCATTGTTATTACTGCTTGCTGTGTGCTCCACAATATCTGTGAGAGTAAGGGGGAGACGTTTATGGCGGGGTGGGAGGTTGAGGCAAATCGTCTGGCCACTGATTATGCGCAGCCAGACACCAGGGCAGTTAGAAAAGCGCAGCAGGGCGCGCTGCGCATCAGAGAAGCTTTGAAAACTAGTTTCATGACTGGCCAGGCTACGGTGTGAAAGTTCTGTTTGTTTCTGCTTGATGAAAACCCGCCCCCTTGGTTCACTCTACTTCCCTGTAAGCCAAACGCCCTCCCTTCCCCACTTTGATCACCACTTGCAGAGGCAATAAAGTCATTGCTGTTTCAAATTCATGCTTTCTTTATTAATTCGTCACACAAATGGGGGGATAACTGCCAAGGTAGCCTGGGAGGGGTGGTGGAGAAGGGAAGCACCGGGTAGGGTAGTGGAGGAGGGAAGGACAAGGCCACACTGCACTTCAAAACTTATTTAATGAATGCCAGTTTTCTGTTGCTTGGGCAGTCCTCTGGGGTGGAGTGTTTGGGTACCCAGAGCCCCCCCCCCCACTGCGTTCTTGGGTATCTGGATGAGGAGGCTATGGAACTTGGGGAGGAGGGCGCTTGGTTACACAGGGACTGCAATGGCGGTCTCTGTTCCTGCTGCCTGTCCTGCACCTCAGCAATACGCCGGAGAATATCAGTTTGATCCTCCAGTAGCCTGAGCATTGCTTCCTGCCTCCTTTCATCACGCTGACACTACCTGTCATCTTGATCCCGCCACCTTTCCTCTTCCTCCTGCCACCCGTCCTTGGGTTCATTTTGTGCTTTCCTGCAGTCTGACATTGTCTGCCTCCACGCAGTCTGCTGGGTTCTTTCAGTGTGGGAGGACTGCATGAGCTCAGAGAACATTTCATCGCAAGTGCATTTTTTTTGCCTTCTAATCTTCGCTAGCCTCTGGGTTGGAGATAATACTGGGAGCGGTGAAACATTTGCAGCTGCGGGAGGAAAAAAAGGGAGAGTAGTATTTAAAAAGACACATTTTAGAGACAATGGGTAGACTCTTTCACGGTGAACCAAGCTATTAACATTACATAGCATGTGTGCTTTATTTACAAGGTCGCATTTTGCCTCTTATATTGAGGGCCTGCCGATTTGGTGTGAGAAATCACACACGCAGGGCTGGTGGGCAACAGAATTCGGCTTGCAGGCAGACATGGTAAGCCACAGTCTTTTGGCTTCTTTAACCTTCATACCAGGTGGGAATGGTTTCAAACAGCAGCGCCCTCATGTCCTATACCAAGCACGCGTTGGGTTGGCCATTTAAAAGGGGGGGCTGCGGTTTTCGGGTTAACATGCAGCACAAACCCAACTAAACCCCTCCACCCCACCCTATTCTCTGGGATGATCGCTTCACCCCTCCCCCCACCACGTGGCGCACAGCGGGGATGATTTCTGTTCAGCCACAGGCAAACAGCCCAGCAGGAATGACCACCTCTGAATATCCCCTTAATAAAATTCCCCTATTTCAACCAGGTGACCATGAATGATATCACTCTCCTGAGGATAACACAGAGAGATAAAGAACAGATGTTGCTTGAATGCCAGCAAACACCGGGACCATACGCTGCCATGCTTTGTTATGCAATGATTCCAGACTACGTGCTACTGGCCTGGCGTGGAAATGGAGGACAGAATAAGGCTGCCCTCCCCAGAAACCTTTTGCAAAGGCTTTGGGAGTACATCCAGGATTGCTTCATTGAGATGTCCCTGGAGGATTTATGCTCCAGCCCCATACACATTAACAGAATTTTCCAGTAGCTGTACTGTTCGCGAGTGCATCCCAAGTCTTCAGGGCAAATTAATCATTAAACACACTTGCTTTTAAACCATGTACAATATTTACAAAGGTACACTCACCAGAGGTCCCTTCTAGGTCTGAGAGCCTGCCTTCGGTGGGTTGGGAGGGTACTAGATCCAGGGTGTAAAACAGTTCCTGGCTGTCGGGAAAAACAGTTTCTCCGCTTGCTTGCTGTGTGCTATTTTCAACCTCCTCCTTCTCATCATCTTCCTCATCCCCTGTTGCGTGAGAATCCATTGACGGAGTCCACGCACAGGGCTAGGGTAGTTGTAGGGGCACCCCCTAGAATGGCATGCAGTTCCTCATAGAAGCGGCATGTCTGGGGCTCTGACCCGGAGCAGCCGTTTGCCTCTCTGGTTTTTTGGTAGGCTTGCCTCAGCTCCTTAAGTTTCATGCGGCACTGCTGCGGGTCCCCGTTATAGCCTCTGTCCTTCATGCCGTTGGAGATTTTTTTCAAATGTTTTGGCATTTTGTCTTTTAGAATGGAGTTCTGATAGCACTGATTCGTCTCCCCATACAGCGATCAGATCCAGTACCTCCCGTTCGGTCCATGCTGGAGCTCTTTTGCGATTCTGGGACTCCATGGTCACCTTTGCTGATGAGCTCTGCATGGTCACCTGTGCTGATCAGCTTGCCACAGTGGCCAAACAGGAAATGAAATTCAAAAGTTCACAGGGCTTTTCCTGTCTACCTGGCCAGTGCATCTGAGTTGAGAGTGCTGTCCAGAGCAGTCACAATGGAGCACTCTGGGATAGCTCCCAGAGGCCAATACCATCGAGTTGCGTCCACACTACCCCAAATTAGACCCAGCAGGGTCGATTTCAGCGTTAATCCCCTCGTCAGGGATGAGTACAGAAATCCATTTTAAGAGCCATTTAACCCGACAAAAATGGCTTTGTCGTGTGGACGGGTGCAGGGTTAAATCGATCTAATTTTTTAAAAATTATTTTAACGCTGCTAAATTCGACCTAAACTCGTAGTGTAGACCAGAGCTAATTAGCAAGTAGGGATGCCATTTGTTAAATAAAATTCTGCTAATGGCAAATAGTTGTTTGATAGCTTTAGCTGAATTATGCCCTGTGAATCCAAAGTCAGACATGGTTAAAGCAGGTGAAACGCTTCTGAAGTCAGTGGAGTTGAACCCATTTAGACCAGGTCTGAATTTGGCTCTAAATGTTCCCCATCTGTTTTGTAGGTATAGGTAATACAGTAAGAATACATTTCTTTTTAGACACTAGGAGGTTGATGCTTTATGTCCTTTATTACATATGTGTATATATATCAATTGTTTTGTGAATACATTGATACAGGGCTTCTCATCTTCCTCTCCAGCTATGTCATTCTTGAAAGAAAAAATTGCTTGCTAGTATGGGAAAGTTCTTGTACAACGTATGCTGTTTAGAGTGTCTTGGAGGAAATAAACCACACAGTAACTAAATTAATCTCAAAGGGAAATTTAATTTGTTCCCCAAGGAATTCTTCAAAATCAGAGCTTTGTAGATAAATTTCAGTTCGAAGATCATTTACGTTCACCGCAATTACAGTTAGAAACCAGGAATGATAATTCAATGAAGCAGTGCTCAGAGAATTGTGCAAGACTAACAACACTTGCTAACAAAATTTTTGTAATGAAAATGTGGCTAGAAAATATTTATAAAGCATGTTTCCCTGTGTAAATTATGGGTAGGAAATTAGACTCCTGAGACAAGAGAGACAGTGTTCTCCGTAGTTCCAAAAGACTGAAAGTGACTGTTCTAGTTGATTGAATTAATGCCCTTAGAGCTGAAGAATATTTTTCTAGTTTGAATAATCTAAGTAGATCTGGTTATAAAACAAACGAAATCAAGACATTAAAATATTCTTCTGCTACGTGGTGACATTTTCCAATAATCTCTAAATCAAGGTATTATTACTTACTACAGGTAAGAATACTTTTGTTTTATCTTGACTGTGCGCTTTTAAGATAATCAGTTAATATCATGAGATGGACTAGAACAGGGGTCGGCAACGTTCGACACGCGGCTCGCCAGGGTAAGCACCCTGGCGGGCCGGGCCAGTTTTATTTACCTGCTGACGCGGCAGGTTCGGCCGATTGCGGCCCCCACTGGCCGCGGTTCGCCGTCCCGGGCCAATGGGGGCGGCGAGAAGCCGCGGCCAGCACATCACTCGCCCGCGCCGCTTCTCGCCGCCCCCATTGGCCCGGGACAGCGAACCG
>NC_048307.1:66326056-66397890 GCF_013100865.1 Trachemys scripta elegans | reverse complement strand
GCCGCGGTTCGCCGTCCCGGGCCAATGGGGGCGGCGAGAAGCGGCGCGGGCGAGTGATGTGCTGGCCGCGGCTTCTCGCCGCCCCCATTGGCCCGGGACGGCGAACCGCGGCCAGTGGGGGCCGCAATCGGCCGAACCTGCCGCGTCAGCAGGTAAATAAAACTGGCCCGGCCCGCCAGGGTGCTTACCCTGGTGAGCCGTGTGCCGAACGTTGCCGACCCCTGGACTAGAATAACTTGTCTGTGCTCTTAACACACTATCCCTTACTAGTTAACATATTATTTATTCTTTGTATTACCACAGCTTGCTAAACGTATTTTGCTACTGTGGCTTGTTAAACATAGTTAGCACACATGTGCCCCAGTCTGGCTGTGGTAAGGAAGAGAAGGCAAGTTTCTGGGAAATGTTAGACACTGCTCTTCATCAAATTCTAGAAAATGAAATCGTTATTGGTGTCAATTTAAATAGGAATGTTGGAAGAGACATGCGTGGATATAGTAGCGTACGTGGTGGCCAGGGCTATGGAACTTTAAATGATAAAGGAGAAAGTATAGTGCAACTGGCACAAGCTCGTGACCTAATAGTTTCCAACACATTTTTTACGAAAAGAGACGACTATCTTATTACTTACAAGAGTAGAAAGACTAGAAGCCAGATTGACTGACTACTTTCTTGCTTCCTGACAGGAAATAAAAGATATAACAGACTGCAAGGTGATTGCAGGAGACAGTCATTGATTTATATAATGTCATCATGATATTTTTCTGTTTTATTATCTATCCTTTTTCTAGTGGTTCCTAACATTCTGTTAGCTTTTTTGACTGCTACTGCACGTTGAGCAGATGTTTTCAGGGAAGTCGTCATGATGACTCCAAAATCTTTTCTTGAGTGTTAACAGCTAATTTGGACCCCTTCATTTTGTATCTAGAGTTGGGATTAAGTTTTTCAATGTGCATTATTTTGCACTTATCAACACTGAATTTCATCTGCCATTTTGTTGCCCCTTCACCCAGTTTTGTGAGATCCCTTTGTAACTCTTCGCAGTCAGTTTTGGACTTAACGATCTTCAGTAATTTTTGTATAATTTGCAAATGTCGCCTCTCCCTGTTCACCCCCTTTTCCAGATAATTTATGAATATGTTGAACAGCACAGGTGCCAGTACAGATCCTTGGGGGACCCTGTTATTTCCCTCTCTCCATTGTGAAAAAGACCATTTATTCTTACTGTTTACTGTCTTTTAACCAGTAACTGACCCATGAGAGTACCTTTCCTCTTATCCCATGATTGCTTAGTTTGCTTAAGAGTCTTTGATGTGGGACCTTGTCAAAGGCTTTCTGAAGGTCCAAGTACACTATATCAACTGGATCACTGTGTCCATGTGCTTGTTGATGCCCTCAGGGAATTTTAATAGATTGATGAGGAAAGATTTCCCTTTACAAAAGGCGAGTTGACTCTTCCCCAACATATTGTGTTTCTCTAGGTGTCTTATAATTCTGTTCTTTACTATAGTTTCAATCAATTTAGTGGGTTCTGAAGTTAGGATTACTGATTTGTAATAGCCAGGATCGCCTCTGGAGCCTCTTTTAAAAATTGGTGTTACATTAACTGTCATCCAGTCATCTGATATAGAAGCTGATTTAAGTGAAAGGTTATTTACCACAGTTAGTAGCTCTGAAATTTCATATTTGAGTTCCTTTAGAACTTTTGGGTGAATACCATCTGGTACTGGTGACTTATTACTGCTTAATTTATCATTTGTTCCAGAACCTCCTCTACTGATACCTCAATCTGGGATAGTTCATCAGATTTGTCATCTAAAAGAATGGCTCAGGTGTGGCAATCTCCCTCACATCCTCTGCACTGAAGACCAGTGCAAAGACCTCATTTAGTTGGAATTTAATTAACAATTCTGTTGATGATGCTTGAGCCAGAATAAATACCAAATTCTTTGTCCCATAGCTGTACTGCCTCTGCATTTATAAAAGGAATTAAAAAATAGTACGCCCCACCTCCTGTGTTTATCACTAACGTAAAAAGAGCTGAAAACGTACAGGCAGCAAAGTAATTAAGTATCATTTTTACAGACTTGCTTTTCAGAGTAGAACCACATTGTAAAAACTGGGGGGAGTGTCTTTAAGAGGTCTGCAAAATGGTTGAGCACATACATCAAGAAGACAAATTACTAAATAGTGCTCCGGGAAGGGGGGGGGGGGGCTGTGCACTCCTTCTGATCAAAGCAAGTTCAATATAACGCGGTTTCACCTATAACGCGGCAAGATTTTTTGGCTCCCGAGGACAGCGTTATATCGGGGTAGAGGTGTATATTGAAAGCAATAATAGATAAGTATTCGTATACCAAATATATTGCCATCTGCTGGCTATCTGAAAAAATGCCCGCAAAATAGACGCACATTGAAGCTGCAGAAGCATCAGTACATTGTGTCCATAGTCTGACCATCAGTGGCTCCTTGTGATTGTAGGCTCCCAAACTATTGACACAGCAGATAAGTTCTCCTAAAAGAAAGAAGAATCTGCATGGGTCAGGAACCATAAGCACACTAATGTAGCTCTGCCAGGAAAACACCCTTTTGGTTCTTGTCACGTGTTTTCTGCATGGATTTTTTTGGGGGAGCCAGTATCTCTGCATGTAGAACTTCTGCCCCATATTCCTCCTCTGTTTGTGGATTTCATTGTATTCATGTGGCAGCCAGATTTTAGCCTACAGTATCCACTCAGTGATTCAGGATAGCATCTAATGTATGTCTGTATGTATCTATATCAAACTGTAAACTCCAATTTTGTTTCATGAATGCCATTTTGATTGTAAAACTGCACAGTATCTTCCCCATTGTCTTTTAATCTCCATACTGAACTGGGATTCCTGGAGGTGTTGTCAGAGGGCTAACAATGGAAAGCAATCAAGGTTTGTTAACCTGGAGGATCTCCAATTCAAATGGAAGCATTCTAGGACAATGAGCTAGTTGCCACCTGATGAACCAGTTCTTCCAGGTGGGCTTGTAACTAAGTAATGGATTAGCTGATGAGGGACTTGAAGCCAATGGGAATGGACTGGAAACTTGGGGACTGGAAATTTATAAAAGGAAGGGTTTCTTACCTGCCATTTTAAAGAGAGAGGAGACCAGATTGCAAGGCTATGCAGGAAGAAAGGATGGTCCTGGGATGCAGGGCTGTGGAAGGGCTGACCAAAACCTGAGGGTTCTTGAAATGGTGAGGATACTGGAGGGAGGCTTTTGAGTGCAGGTTTTTTTTGTTTTCTATAGATCTGTATATCTTTTGTGCTTTGTCCATGAGTAAAGTGTGATTGGTTCAGAAATTCCTTTATAAAGTATCTGTGTTACTTGCTTTCACTATCATGTAGCCCCTGAAGGGGAAACAGTAATCTGAAAGGTCCACAGCATTGGTGGAACTCTGGGTGCTTATAAGTAGCAAGAGCTACTGGGGAGGCTTGGGAGAGCTGACACTAGTTTTCCTAGGCTTAGGACTGCAGAGCCCTATATCTCAGAAGGGGTCCTAGACAAAGGATCTTTACCGTGAGAATGTGCCTAGAAACCCAGAGCCAGTGCCTAGACCGGGGTGGGCAAACTTTTTGGCCCGAGGGTCACATCTGGGAATATAAATTGTTTGGCAGGCCATGAATGCTCATAAAATTAGGGTTGGGTGCAGGAGGAGGTGAGGGCTCTGGCTGGGGGTGCAGGCTCTGGTGTGAGGCCAGAAATGAGGAGCTCAGGGTATGGGAGGGGGCTCCAACTGTGGGGTGCAGGCTCTGGGGTGGGGCTGGAGATGAGGAGTTTGTGGTGTAGGAAGGTACTCTGGGCTGGGACCGAGGGGTTTGGAGGGTAGGAGGGGAATCAAGGATGCGGGAAGGGGCGCAGGCTCCGGCTGGGGGTGCAGGCTCTGGAGTGGGGCTGGGGATGAGAGGTTTGGGGTACAGGAGGGTGCTCCAGGCTGGGATCGAGGGGTTTGCAGGGCAGGAGGGGGATCAGGGCTGGGGCAGGGGGTTGAGGCATGAGGAGAGGGTCAGGGCTGCAGGCTCCCAGGGGCGCTTACCTCAAGTGGCTCCCAGAAGCAGCAGCATGTCCCTTCTCCGGCTCCAACGCGGAGGCGCAGCCAGGTGGCTCTGCATGCTGCCCCGTCGGCGGGCACCTCCCCTGCAACTCCTATTGGCACGCCGGAGGGGGCCATTGGAGCGCATAGGAACCAGAGCAGGGCCATGCTGCAGCTTCTGGGAGCTGCATGGTGTGGCCCCTGACCCTGCGCCGTGGCTGGAGCGCCAGAGCGGGGCAAGCCTCAGACCCTGCTCCCCAGTGGGAGCTCGTGGGCCGGCTTAAAATGGGTCGCAGGCCACATCTGGCTCGCGGGCTGTAGGTTTGCCCACCCCTGGCCTAGACTCTGCTCAGACCCAGAAGGCCAAGAGCATATGGAACCCTGAGGTTTGATCCAAATACAACAATCTAGTGAGTGTCCACTGATGGACCTCATTCAGAGTTGTAACAGCATTTATGGGTTTTCTCTGGCCATTCTTGCACAACTTACTGCTTTGCATACTAATGACATGGAGGATGTATATTTGGACACTAAAATGGACCCTTTGGGGAAATGATTGGAGCAGTACAACTTTCAGATGAACTTTCATTTTTGTCTTGGCTATAACAGACATTGTACCATCAGCAAATTATAAATATTCCTTACAAAGCATTTTCCTTTTGGTTACTAGCAAACTTTTGGATTAGTTACAAATCTTAAAAAGACAGACCTCTCTGAGGTGATATTCTGAGTTGCACAATAACAGCTGATACAGACTAAACTAATTTACCCCATGATATTAGTTTGCTAGCTATTGAAAGAACAATATACTCTGGTACATGCTTTCATATGTATTGTATTATACCATGCTGTATAAGTTACAATTAGATATATATTAATGAATGATTAAGTTTTATTTGTATTCATATTATTGTAAAAGTAATCACAGTTGTCACCAAGGAAAAAATTTGTTGTAGTAAAACAGCAGAAGTGAGGGCAATACATAGTAGGCTAATAGGATAACCAGAATCACAAGGTCCACTTCAGAAGTGAAATATGTTCTTTTTGTGGGTCTTGCAGCCCTCCCAAAAAGAAATTCCAGGCTTTCATAGCAGCCAAACTAAATGTAGGTTGTGTTGAATGGGGTTGTGCATTTTAGAGAATTAAAATAAAAGAATCAAGCAAATGTGTGTGCGTGTGCAATTTGTTATTGGGTTGTGTTGCATTTTACTCTTAGCATAGCTTAATGTCTGCCTCCTCTGTGCTTCTGTCTTGCAGTGACATCTGCTGGGAAATGCATGAAACCCTTATTGGAATCCCCTTCCCGACCCCCCTCCCAACCCTGCATAATTAGGTATTGCTCCTGAATATGGAGTGTATGTGTCTATAACCCTTCCTGAATCCATCCTTTCTCCTAGTGTGTGTGAACTTTTCTTACCCGCCCTAAATAAGAGTTTAGAGATAAGGAATCTGGAAGCTCCCATTTATTGCCTAAAGATTTTATATCTTGATTTAAAACATTGTTGAAAATTAGAACTTCTATTACCAATAATTTAAGTGATAATTATAATCAACAATTTAAGGAATAATTGAACAAAGGAAGAAACAAAACTAATTAAGGAATAAAACTGAGATGCTACAAGATGACTTTCTGAATTTAAGTATCAGTACTGCTGAGTGTTCCAAACTTGAAGTAGATTTTTTTATAAGCTTAGATTTTTCTATGCTGGTACTAACATGCTTTACATCTTTCTCTTATTTTTCAGAACAATCGCATAAAAACGTCTAAATACAACATTCTTACTTTCTTGCCAGTTAATTTATTTGAACAGTTCCAGAGGGCTGCAAACGCTTACTTCCTTTTCCTTCTGATTTTACAGGTGATGTAGAACTTTCTTTTTTCTCCGAAGTGTAATTTTGATACTATTCTCTTCTCTTAACAAAGAGACCCAATTATATGTGTTAATAGCAATGCAATGGTCACTTACAATACCAAACAAATGAATACAATTATTCTAGGTTGATCAGATTTCATGGGTATTAAAATGTAGCTGTTGAGCGACAACTATCGAATAGCCTAAAATGACTTTCTGATTAACTCTATTATGAGTGTTTCCAAGATAATATTGAATGGACATGACAAGGGGGAGAAAGAGGGCCTATTGGGGACATGTGGTGAAGCAGAGAAGGAGTAGCAGTACCAGACTTCTTTGATAGGGCATTTCCTCAAATGATTAGATGCAGTTTGAGGTATGGGTGAAGGCCCAGGTTAGTTCTTATTTTACCCAAACTGGTTTGCTTGTTCCTTTTTAAACTTAAGTTAATTGGATAAGTAAACCAGCCCTAATGATCATCCCTGTAGGATGCCTAGAGTATGTGAGGTGATATAGAAAACAATTCTTGTCTAAATTAAAATCCACATCCCCAATCAGTACTTCATGATTACAGTCTCTCTATAATGGAATCCCAAATCCAGACTTTTGGGAGACTTGAAATCTGGACCTGAATAAATCTGAATTTTGCATTTATATTTAAATGAAACTCTAGTCAAATGTTCAGGTTTGGCACAGAATATTTTTTTAAAATCTCAATAAAATAAATATCTCTCCTGCTTTTTAATAAACATTTTTCTGATCTCTCATTCTCTGTTTGTGGCTCTCATTTGTTCGCCATCCCTTTTCTCTGTTCTGTCTCACTTTTTGTATGCAGTGGTGTTATAGCCATGTTGGTCTCAGGATTTAAGAGAGACAAGGTGGATGAGGTAATATCTTTTATTGGACCAACTTCTATTGGTGAAAGAGACAAGCTGTCGAGCCACACAGTTCTTGAGGTTTGGGACCTTTTAAGAAGAAGCCTCTGAAGAAGAGCTCTATGTAGCTTGAAAGCTTGTCTCCCTCACCAATAGAAGTTGGTCCAATAAAATATATTACCTCACTCACCTTGTCTCACTTTTTGGAGTTTTTCCTCTTTCGGAGTGTTCTCCCTTGTGTTGCATTCTTTAAGGTTCCATATACCTGGCAAAATGTATTTTGGGTTTTTACTCACTGTTATTTAGTTCACACTCTGTCTTCTTACACTTTGTATTGTTTCATGGCCTTTTGCTTTACTTGGGCCCTATTCTCCTCTCATAGGTTATGAATACCTCCCACTGAAGTCAGTGTGAGTTATTCATCTCTGTTCTCATTGTTTGTTTCCTTGATTTCTATTTTTGCTTCATTTTCTCTGTTTCTCTTTTTCTCTCCCCATTTTTCTTTCATCATGCTATCCATTCTTATTCTTGCTCTCCCACATCTACTCTTCTCCCCATAGTTCTCTCAAGTTCTTCTTCTTTTTCTCTTTCTTCCAGCTCACCCCCTTTTGTCTGCAATATTCTATTTGCTGCAATTTTACCCTCAGAATGTATTAATAATATGACAATGTGACAGATTTTCTTTACTTCAGCACTACTTTTTATGAAAATTATTAGTTACTTTGAAATATTGTTACTGAAATTTCACTAAAATTTGTTTAAAAGTATTTAATAGAACTTTATCTTGTAGCTGATCCCAGAAATATCCTCCTTGTCTTGGTTTACTACCATTGTGCCTTTAATGATGGTATTTACCATAACTGCTGTCAAAGATGCCACAGATGACTGTGTAAGTATTTGCACTAAGTTACCTTTACAAAGTCTTCAGCCATCCATGTACTGTTACATAAATTACTACGTAGCATATTATTCACATATTGTTGATTCTAGCAACATACTGTGTGGAAGGGGCACAAGTATTCACAAAGAAGCTTTGTTTATTTGCAATCACTCGAGCATATTTATGTCTTAAAAGGCACAGTGTCTACAAATATGTTTGGTAGATATTGTGCTGTTATTGTTCAATTTAACAGATTTAGAAGTCTTCCTTTCCCACTCTGTTACTCATTCTGTCAGAATAAGTATTATATACAGTGTACACAGTGTTATAATGGTTATAATCACAGATGATAGATTCGATGGAGGTAAATCCTTGTCCCAAGTCTTGTATATACAGATTAAAATTAATAAATGCCAAAAATAAATATTAAAATAAAGTAATCGTTTTCAAAGCTTTTGTTAATTTATCCCATATAATGGCCAAAGTCTTTTATTACTGTAAAACAATTGGGGCTACGCTGACTGATCGTGCTCTTATTTGTCAATTGCAAAACTCCCAGTTTTCTGCAACGCGACATAACATTTGTATGAAGTAATGACAATAAAAACCATAACGCATCTATGTTGTGACTCTCAAGGATCCTAAAGCGTTATATAAACGGCTTTTTTACACTCACTTAGCAAACAGTCGTGAAGTCCAATCACTTTCACAGTGAAATGGAACAATGGTTTAACAGCATCTAGGAATGTTACCCAATGGTTTAGCACAGACAGTTAAGAATACATTATCCAAGAAAAATTACAGAGGGAATGTAGGTAGGTAAAATGTAATCCCCAACTTAGAATTTGGCCAGAATATTGAGGACAATACCCCTACCTGTTAGAAAAGTGCAATGGGTAGTAGTAACTCTTTAACTTTACACATTATGTATTTTTGACAGGTTTCCATACCTCCCTGCTGCTTTTTGTCCTGCCCTCTTCTGCCCTTTCAAGGTCCCTTATGTATTGTTTTTTTTAACAAGTGTGCATTTTTTTGCACCATTGGCCAGTTTTGGGCATTTTAAAAATTTTATTTAATTTCTCTTTAGTGGAAGCAGTAAAAATATAGATTTCATGACTTTCCCTCACTTTAAGAGAAAAATATGCTTTTTATGCAGCTGGTATGTGTCTAAATAAAGAAATTAATTACGTCTTTTGACCAAGGAATACAGGTAAACATGAACACACACCTATCCACCCACGTCGGTATTACTGCCATTTGGCTAGTGACAATCAGTGGAGTAAGCTGCTTTTTCCTTCTCTCTGCCTTTTTATATTATGAGATTTAAAAAAAACCCTTTTCTTGGAAAACTCTGAAAGGAGGCGGTAGAACAATTGTGATGGTCCGTATTTTCTCTTTCTATCACTAATCCTTTGTGCAGTTATTTAGCCAACTTATATTTAGAATTTATTAACTGCATAAAAGTAATTTTCTCAAAAAAATCATGATAATCATGTATGAATTAACACTTCTCCTTTTTTCTCTGTCATTAGATGGTACAATTAATTAATAAATAAATGAATTTATTTAGAAATGTGCTAACTGCATACAAAAGCATATTTTCCTCTTAATAAAGAAAAAGGCATGAAATCTATATTCATTTATTTTGATTGCTTCTAGTAAGAATAAATTAAAATAAAAAACCTTGTTTTTCAAAATGCTGACTGCCAAAATTGCACATATGTCCAGAAATGATACTTAGGGGCTCTGGAAAGGGTGGTAGTGGGCGGGGGTGGGTGGGGAGGGGAAAGCGGGACAAAAAAGGAGTAAAAAATGCACGAGGAGTAAAGGTGTAGAGTTTTACTAGTGGCATGGAATTTTTATTTACCACATATCTCACTTTTATCTATGAAATACACTATTCATATTTAGCCCCAATTTTAAAACAATCCATGTGTGTCTTTATGAACCCTGCATTGGGGAAACCAAGTTAAACAAAACACTGATGCAGTTGACCTTTTAAATGTAACATTTGTTAGAGATCTCATGTATAGCTATCATATATCTTTATATGGCTAAAATATTCTGATTCTACCTTGGTGCAGTTTTTTTTACCCCATATGAAGCATTTTGCATCAGATAAAGCACAAACAGGAAAAAACAATGGAAAATCGTATAGATATATGATGCAAGTGACCAGGAGCAGTGAAATGGACCTGTGAGGCAGAAGTCTCACTACAGTAGCAGAGAAACCTCTGAGTTCTTCAGATTCTTTAGGATATGTCTATGTGGCAGTAAAACTCCCACAGCAATGAATTTCTGGCCATGGGTCAACTGACCCAAGCTTGCAGTGCTCAGGCTGTGGGGCTATGAAATAGCAGTGTAGAATTCAGGCTCAGGCTGCAGCATGGGTGGCGGGTATCATAGACTATGCCTCCCCAAACAGCCTGGCATGGCCCTGCCCACGCTCCACCCCCATGCCCTTTCCTGCAGTGCAATTCCTTCCTGCTCTTCTGGGCTGGGGCTGGGGAGCGCTGGCATGGTGGCTGGTGCTGGCTCTGCGGCTGCGCTGCCTGCCCGGCACTTGGGATGCTGGAACCATGCCCCCTGGCTTTCCAGCGCTTCGGGGCTCAGGTTAGGGGCAGAGGGTTGGGGGCCATGGTGGGGGTGCTCTGGACTTCTGCAGAGGATGGGGGCAGAAGGGAAGGATGAGGGGCAGGGCCTTGTGCAGAAGGGGAGGGGCCGGGGGCTAGTGGGGTCTCAGGGTATGCCTGTACTGTACTGCCATTAGGATACCCATGGCTGGCCCATGCCAGATGACTCAGGCTCGCGGGGCTCGGGCTATGGGGCTGTTTAATTTGCAGTGTAGATGTTCTGACGTGGGTTGCAGCCCAAGCTCTGGACCCTCCTACATCGAGCTTTGGGACCCTCCCACCTCTCAGGGTTCTAGAGTGTGGACTCCACCCTGAGCCTGAACATCTACACTGCAATTAAACAGTCCCACAGCCCAAGCCCCATGAGCCCGAATCAGCTGGCATGGGCCAGCTGTGCATGTCTAATTGCGATGTAGACGTACCCCCAGAGACCAAAAGTCTACACGCTAATTTTATAGCCCTGTAGCCCAAGTCAGAGTCAATTGACCTGGGCCAGCCGCGGCCATGCTGCAGGTCTTCTATCATAGTATAGATGTACCCTGAGAATACAACCCTAGAAAGGTAGTACATTCTATTTCATATTATGGGGATTTAATGCTACTAATCCTAGCTGAGATCAAGCACTAATCTTTACTTAAAATGGAAAGTTGGGTATGCCTTGGGAAGTATGAGATAATAAGCTCTCCAAGGCAGTGTATAAAGGAACATGGCAATGACTTCAGTGTAAGCAAAATAATTTTAAAGACACTGATGTTTCACTGGAGACCAGGGAAATTCTCTTAGATAAGGAGTAAGTTCCTGCAATCTCAACAGCTGAGTGGTACAAAAGAAGCATACTCTTGAGGGAAGTGATAGAGTATACATGATTTATTAGGAATAGTTCAGTTAGAACGTGATACAGGCATGATTAAGAATCTTTGTATCCTAGTGAGATGGTACAAGACAGTTTCACAGTCAGAACTTTATTTTCTTTTTTTGAGGCTCATATTAATCAGACTCAGATGACTCCAAGGATTACAAGCTTTGAAGTCAGGAAAAATAAAAACAGATTTAAAGGGAGAGGAAAAGCAGGGATGAAATAACATTTTTACTGGGAGAGCACAAGCATCATAAGTTCAGTCTTGGATTTTAAATTAAAAGAATTTGGTTGATACCAAGATCTTTGAATGAAAACTGAGCAAAGCAGCATGAGCCATCATAGCATCTGCAAGTTCACGAGTTATTCTGTTATTATCTCCAGTTAACAGGCCCTTCACCTTGCATGGTCCCTTAAAATATGTATTAACTACTTATGCTAAACAATCTGTTTCATCTTGTATTTAGTGGTGACACTGAGTCCATTTCTCAGACCTGAAGAAGAGCTCTGTGTAAGCTGAAAAGTGTGTTTCTCTCACCAACAGAAGTTGATCCAATAAAAGATATTACATTACCCACCTTGTCTCTCTGAGAAGCCTGTAGGCCAAGGATCAGTTAAATAGGTGTTTGAGTGACATAGCCACATGAGACTACAGTCTTTTTGCAGAGAAAAATTTGTGAGGGAGATATGAAAGCTGAAAAAGTGAAAGAACAGAAAGAAGAGAACTTCAGGGAGACAGCTTGGCATGTATTTTGCCGTTAATTTCCATAGGATTAGAACATGTTAACCGCACAAGATAGTCTCTCAGGATTTAAAACACAGTTGATAACTATTTAACAAAAAGTAGAAGACTGTACTGGTCCTGATAAGATTGTTAGACTAATTAAGTTTGATCTGCATCAAATAATCTCTGTAACCACACACAAAGCTCTCCAAATTAGCATATGGACAGTGTAACCAAAGTGTTTTCAGTAGTATTACAGTCTGCAACCAGTTAGCTTTATTTCCTTATGCTCTTGAGAATAATCTATAATAATCTATAATGGATGAAGAGAACTGCCTCATTAAAATTAAAGTGGTGTTACCCGTCTCATCCTCTGTAGAAGGAGGGGAGTATGTTTTACAATAGAAAAGAAAGCAAAAAATATCAGATAGGATTAAGTACAAATATTATATATATATTATAAGTACATATATGAAATATGTACTTTTACTCAAGGTTCTCAAAGTCATTTGCAAATATTATGTCTCTTCAACGCCCTATGCAGTAGAGAGGTGGTATACTAATTTTACAGATGGATAAACCAAGAAGCATGGATTTCAAGTGATTTATCCAAGATCACACAAGTGAAGTGGTGACGAAGCTGTGAACAGATGACAGACTTCTTACTCATAGACCACTATGCTACATTGGCTCTCTCACATAAGCTGTTCTTAACAGTACCAAAGAAACAGCAGAACAAATTTTATAGTGATCAGAAAAGTTACTGACTATAGATTTAAAATTTACAGCCAAAGCAAAATAAAATCCAGCTTGTGACCTTTAATATCTATAAAAATAAATCATGTTGACATGAGTCAGAAGAGCTGAAGTGCTGTAAACTTGAACACTAAAATGGATGAGCAACTTCATCTGTTCCACATGAATATTAAGTCTTGAAACAAAGTTGAATACAAACTCTCAAAAATTATTGAGAAAAATCAGGATTGGTCTTCATTAAACAACCAAAGTATCAAATAACTATGATGATGAGCCAGAAAAAGTGTTTGGAAAAGGGGAAAAAAAAAAAAAGGAAATACCACTACCACCACCACTACCATCCCTCTACTAGAAAGATGAAGGATGCTGAAAGATAAATCCTCAATCAAGTTTAATTTGTAGTAAGAAATTGTCACAAACTGCTTTTGATGAGCTCAAGTCCAGACACATATTTTTCATTTTATGGTTGCTTTGTCTCTCTCCAAGAAAATGTATGTGTATACCTCTAATTTATAATGGCAGCTCTCTTCCCTCAAAGTTTCTCATAGACTTTCACACTACCACTCACCAGCACAAATTTACACATTTCAGCTTATTCTGACAAAGCCAAGGTTCTGCCATAGCCAGGTTTCCGCATCCTTCTATTCCCTGTCAACTTGCTAGCTTAATCCTGAAGCTTTCAGTCAGTAATTCTTCATTCTCCTTTGATATATTTAACATAGATATTTATTTTTCTGGTGTCCACACTTCCAAAAATTGGAATGGTTCAGAAAAGTGACACAAGAATGATTTGGGTTCCAGAAAACCTTACCTAGAGTGAGAGATTTAAGAACTTCTGTTTATTTAGCATATTAAAAAAATGATTAAGGTGACTTAATCAGGTTCTATAAGATTTGACTCATAGATTTTAGGACTGGAAGGGACCTCGAGAGGTCATCGAGTCCAGTCCCCTGCCCTCATGGCAGGACCATGGCTAGACCATCCCTGATAGACATTTATCTAACCTACTCTTAAATATCTCCAGAGATGGATATTCCACAACCTCCCTAGGCAATTTATTCCAGTGTTTAACCACCCTGACAGTTAGGAACATTTTCCTAATGTCCAACCTAAACTTCCCTTGCTGCAGTTGAAGCCCATTGCTTCTCGTTCTATCCTTAGAGGCTAAGGTGAACAAGTTTTCTCCCTCCTCCTTATGACACCCTTTTAGATACCTGAAAACTGCTATCATGTCCCCTCTCAGTCTTCTCTTTTCCAAACTAAACAAACCCAATTGTTAGTAGATATACCACACAAAGGCATTCAATGGAAGTTGATGCTAGACAAATTCAGACTAAAAATATGGTGCACTTTAACAGTGAGGGTAATCAATCATTGGAAAAAGTTACCAGGGGATATTATGGGCTCCCTGTGTATGTCTGTAAAGAAAAACCCATAGTGCCAAGTCTGAGTCTGTGTCAACTGTGGAGCTAAACATAGCAGTGTAGTTGTTCAGGCTTGGGCTTGAGCCAACAAAAGGGGAGGGTCTCAGAGCCCAGGCTCCAGACCAAACCCAAACATCTACACTGATATTTTTAGCCCCACAGCCTAAGCCCTGTGAACCCAAATCAATTGACCCAGGCTCTGAGACTCAGGCTACATCTGCACTACAGCCGGGATCGACTCTCTGAGATCTATCCAGTGGCAGTTGATTTAGTGGGTCTAGTGAAGACCCACCAAGTCGACAGCAGATCGCGCTCCAGTTGACCCCTGTGCTCTACCCCCGATGGGAAGAGTAAGGTAAGTCGATGGGACAGTTTCTCTTGTCAACCCCCGCGGTCTAGATCCTGTGGTAACTTGACCTAACATACGTCGACTCCAGCTACGTTATTCGTGTAGCTGGAGTTGTGTAGCGTAGGTTGACTTACCGCAGTAGTATAGACATAGCCTCAGTGCCATGGGTTCTTCTTCGAGTGATTGTTCATGTCCATTACAAGCAGGTGTGTGCGCGCCGCGTGCATGCCAGCCGGAAGATTTTACTATAGCAGCAACCGTAGGGTCGGCTCTGGCGCCCCCTGGAGTGGCGCCCTCATGGCGCTGTATATAGGGGCCAGCCGACCCCCCACCCTCTTAGTTCCTTCTTACCGCTGGTGACGGCTAGCTGGAACTTCGCTTGCTCTTCAGTAATCGTGGCAGTGTTCCGTCGTTGTTGTAAATAGTTAGTTTAGTGTTAGTTAGTTAGTTAGATATTAGTTGGGGGGTTCCCCAACTTTTCGTTGCCCCGCTGGGGCATGCCCGGGTCCCCAGGGTTCAAACTCTGCCAGGACTGCGGGAAAATTATGCCTAAGAGTGACCCGCACTCTTCGTGCTTAAGGTGCTTCGGAGAGACCCACCAAAGGGATAGGTGCAGTATCTGCAGGGCTTTTCGCCCCAGGACTCTCAAGGATAGAGAGCAGAGACTTAAAGTCCTCCTAATGGACGCAGCCCTGCGGCCGCAGTCAGATCCTGGGCCTTCCGAGCCGGCACCCAGCACTTCATCCTCGGGTACGCAGTGCCCCGGCACCGGAGATAAGTCGTGAGGCCAAGGCCTTGAAACCCCGGCACTGGAGAGAGTCAGCGCATAAGAAACCATCCTCTATAAGACGCCGCTCTCCATTGCCAGTGCCGGTTAAAAAGAACAGGCCGCTGAGGGAACAATCTCCCCACCGGGACTCTAAAGCTCCAGCGCTGTCCACGAGTGTTACAGGACAACTTGCGCTGCAGACCCATCCGGCCATCCTGTTGACTCCCGCCCCGGAGAGGGTACGGTTGAGTCCAGAAAGGCCTAGATCCCGGACATGATGGAGGAGGTGCGCCTCCCATCGATGCCGGAGGTGTTCGAGGCCACATCAGACCTCTTGAGCCTCCCGGTGCCGGCGTTGCTGCACCGGTGCAGAGACCCTCCGGCTACCGCTCGGCCCCATTACCACTCTAGGGGCAAACCGGCGATGCTCTTGCCACGCTCTCCACGCCGCATCACCATAGTGGCACCGGTCAAAGCACCCCCTCCAGCGACAGTGGGTACCGCGCCTCCTATGTCCTCCTACTCAGAGACTTCTGACTCGGAGGCGGACTCGTACCACTCTAACAGATCGAGGAGCAGGCGATCGTCCTCGCGTACAAGTACCCAACCTTACCCACTGCAGTGGCAGCAGCAGCAGTGGCAACCGCCCCCCCCCCCCAGTGGCTGTTCTGGACACCGTGGGCCTACCATCAGTCACTGGGTCAGGCGTACAGACCCCGCTCATGAGCCGCATCTGTCTCTTCAACGTCGGCAGCCCCGCCACTAATGCCACCACCACCGGCACCGCCGTCTGACAGGGTGTGCCACAAAGGGACAGGGCACCCCCTGGTCAAACAACGGCACCGACGGGGACCTTGCTGCCAATGGCGCAGACACCGTCCAGCACACCTCGTCGCTCGGTGGCGACCCCGGTACCGGCCACGGTGCCGCATCTTGAGCCCGCACCGGCTGCGCAGCCTGAGTACTGTGTGCCGCAGGCCCTTGTAGAGGGAGAGGTGGTAGATGAAGGCCCTCTACAAGGGACATCTTCGTCTTCATCTCTGGATGAGGCAGTAGCGGGAACTTCAGCAGCACTGGCCCTAGAGGACAATAGGATCCTCCAACAGCTCCTTACTCGAGCGGCCCAAAGCCTCTCGATACAGACCGAGGAGATCGAGGTGGACACAGATCCTGTGATTGCTATCCTGACCCCGTCAGGCCCATCTAGGGTAGCCCTACCTCTCATAAAAACCATTGCGGACACAACCCGCACCTTGTGGCAAACTCCAGCCTCATTGGCCCCTACGGCCAAAAAGACTGAGAGGCGATATTTTGTTCCAACCAAGGGGTATGAACATCTTTATACACCCCCGCCACCGGACTCCCTAGTGGTAGATGCGGCCAACCAGAGGGAACGCCAGGGTTTTCAGGGGGCTACACCTAAAAATAGAGAGGCTAAAAAGTTGGACCTCTTTGGGCGCAAGGTATATTCAATGGGGGGCCTGCAGTTGCGCATTGCCAATCAGCAAGCCATAGTGAGCTGGTATGGACACAACACATCTTCGGCTTTGTCCAGGTTCATGGACCTCCTCCCATACGACTCATGAACCGAGTTTTCGGCCCTTGTTGAAGAGGGGAGATTAATTACCCGGGCTTTCCTCCAGGCGGCCTTGGATGCGGCCGATTCAGCCTCACGCACGTTGGCCACTGGTCTGGTCTTGAGCCTGGCTTCAAGTTTCCGGCCTCCCTCACGAGGTCCAACAAACGATCCAGGACCTGCCCTTTGAAGGGCCCATGCTCTTCTCGGAAAAGACTGATAAGAGGCTCCATACCTAAAGGATTCACGAACCACCCTCCGTTCTTTAGGCCTACACAGCCCTGTTACTCAGCATAGGCAATTCAGGCCGCCGCAGGCCCCTTGACCGTACCAGCCTCAAAATCGAGGGGATGCCTTGCATAGAAGGCCGAGAACGGGCAGGAGGAGGCAACAACAGCAGCCCTTCGGACAGTCATCTGCCCAACCAAGGCCTACACAGGGGCCTAGACCACCATTTTGATGGCTTGGTTGAGGATGCCCTCCCAGTCAGAGCCCCAGATCCGTTCAACCTTACCTTTTCATCATATCTGTCCCCCTTCTATCGTGCGTGGGCCCGGATCACATCGGACACTTGGGTGCTTTGTACGGTAGAGGAGGGATATTCTATCCAGTTCTCCACCCTCCCGCTCCACCAGCCCCCCTCTCCGTCCCTCTTCAGGGACCCCTCTCATGAGCAACTTCTACTTAAAGAAGTTCAGTCCCTCCTCACATCAGGGACAGTGGAGGAGGTTCCTCAGGAGCTACGGGGCAAGGGCTTCTATTCCCGATATTTCCTAATTCCGAAAGCGAAAGGGGGCCTCAGACCTATTCTGGACTTGCGGCGTCTCAACAAGTTTGTGAAGAAGCTCAAGTTCTGCATGGTCTCCCTGTCCTCCATCATTCCTTCCATGGATCCAGGAGACTAGTATGCCGCCCTCAACTTAAAGGATGCATAGTTTCATATCGCGATAATCCCTCAGCACAGGCGTTACCTCAGGTTTCTCATGGGCAACGCTCATCTTCAGTTTACGGTTCTGCCCTTTGGTTTGTCAGCAGCCCCAAGGGTCTTCACGAAGTGCATGGCAGTCGTGGCAGCCTTCCTGCGCAGACAGGGGATCCAGGTATTTCCCTACCTGGACGATTGGCTCATCAAGGGCAGGACCAAGGCACTGGTGGAGGCTCAGGTGGTCTTCATCAGGCAGACCTTCTGCTCACTCGGCCTCTTACTCAACGAGGCCAAGTCCACACTATCTTCAACTAAAAAAATCGAATTCATAGGAGCAGTTCTGGACTCGACACAGGCCAGATCATATCTCCCAGAGGCCAGATTCCTAACTATATCCAACATCATTCTCGGCCTCCAAAGTTACCCTACCACCACAGTAAGAAGCTGTCTCAAATTACTAGGGTACATGGCAGCATGTACCTACGTGGTGAGACACGCCAGACTCAGTCTGCACCCACTCCAGTCTTGGTTGGCAGGGGTTTATCGGCCAGTCAGGGACTCCCTAGAATCAGTGGTGACGTTACCTCGGCCGGTGTTGGACTCCCTTCAATGGTGCCTCGACCCGCGGGTGGTCTGCGCGGGAGTTCTTTTCCTCGACCCTGAGCTCTCCCTCTCCCTGGTAACGGACGCATCGGATCAGGGATGGGGTGCACATCTGGGCCACCTCAGAACCCAAGGTCTTTGGTTGCGGGAGGATCTTTCACTGCACATCAATGTCAGGGAATTACGAGCGGTACGCCTCGCACGCATAGCATTCAAGTCCCAGCTGGCAGGCAGGTGCGTTTCTGTCCTCACAGACAATACTCCAATGATGTTTTATATCAACAAACAGGGTGGTGCTCGCTCCTCTCCCCTTTCCAGGAGGCCCTCGCATTATGGGACTTTTGCGTACAGAACGTAATTCAGCTGACAGCATCCTACCTCCCGGGCACTCACAACGGGCTCGCGGACGCCCTCAGCCGCTTGTTCCAGGGTCACGAGCGGTCTATCTACTCGGATATAGTTCTCTCAATTTTCCGACTCTGGGGTCATCCCCAGGTGGACTTGTTTGCCTCCAGCGAGAACAGGAAGTGTTGCCAATTCTGCTCCCTCATGGGATGCAGTCTGGGGTCCCTAACAGACGCTTTTCTCCTCCCTTGGGCAGATGGGCTTTTTTACTCCTTTCCCCCGATTCCCATGATTCACAGAGTAATCCTCAAGACCCGCAGGGATCACGTTCGGCTCATCCTGATAGCACCTGCGTGGCCGCACCAGCACTGGTAGACGTCTCTCCTGCACATGTCTAGAGGGTTCCACTCACGTTGCCTCTACTACAGGACTTGATCACACAGGAGCACGGTCCCCTCCTTCACCCGAACCTGGAGTCGCTCCACCTTACAGCTTGGATGCTCCATGGCTAAACCCAGTGGAGTTGCAATGCTCTCATCAGGTTAGACTGGTCCTGTTGGGCAGCAGGAAGCCCTCGACAAGGACCACGTACTTGGCCAAGTGGAAGCGCTTCTCCCTCTGGGCCACACAATGGGGTCAGGCCCCCTTGCTCGCCCTGGTCCCTCTCATATTGGACTATTTGCTACATCTGAGACATCTGGGACTAACTCTCTCGTCGGTACGAGTACACCTTGTTGCAATCTCGGCGTTCCACCCTGGAGAGGGGGGGACCTCAGTGTTTGCGAACCCACTCGTTGGACGGTTCCTTAAGGGCCTTGACAGATTGTTCCTGCATATTCGTCAACCTGTCCCTGCTTGGGACCTCAATTTGGTCCTGTCCGCCCTTACAGGGCCCCCCTTCGAACCGCTGGCTTCGTGCTCGCTGTTATATCTTTCATATAAGGTAGCATTTTTGGTGGCTATCACATCAGCCCGCAGAGTGTCAGAACTCAGAGCTTTAACATCTGAATCTCCATACACCGTCTTCCACAAGGACAAGGTCCAACTCAGGCTGCACCCAGCGTTCCTGCCTAAGGTGGTTTCCCAGTTTCACATGGGTCAAGACATTTTTCTCCTGGTATTTTATCTAAAACCACACTCCTCTGCGAAGGAGCGTAGACTGCACTCCCTGGACGTTCGCAGGGCTCTCGCATTCTATATCGAAAGGACAAGATCCTTCAAGAAGTCAACCCAGCTTTTCGCCGCCGTGGCTGATAAGATCAAAGGGCTCCCGGTCACATCACAGCGAATCTCGGCTTGGATCAGAACCTACATCCAGGAGTGCTACAGTCGGGCCAATATACCAGCCCCGCCTATCACGGCCCACTCCACGAGAGCGCAGGCCTCTTCAGCTGCGTTCCTGGTCCAGGTCCCGATGCAGGAATTTGTAGAGCGGCCACCTGGTCCTCAATCCACACCTTTATGTCGCACTACGCTATCACGCACCAGGCCAGGGAGGATGCTGCATTTGGCCGTGCAGTCCTCCAGTCTGCAGTGACCTCCGACCCCACCGCCTAGACTCGGGCTTGTGAGTCACCTGCTTGGCATGGACATGAACAATCACTCGAAGAAGAAGAAATGGTTACTCACGTTCTCGTAACTGTTGTTCTTCGAGATGTGTTGTTCATGTCCATTCCAATACCCACCCTCCTACCCCTCTGTCGGAGTATCGGCAAGAAGGAACTGAGAGGGTGGGGGGTCGGCTGGCCCCTATATACAGCGCCATGAGGGCGCCACTCCAGGGGGTGCCGGAGCCGACCCTACGGACGCTGCTATTGTAAAATCTTCCGGCTGGCATGCACGCGGCGCGCACACACCTGCTTGGAATGGACATGAACAACACATCTCGAAGAACAACAGTTACAAGAAGTTGAGTAACTGTTTTTTTTCATTGCAGTGTAGACATACCCTTTGTCACTTAGGCTTTGTCTACACTGGCACTTTCATCATTAAAACTTTTGTCACTCCGGGATGTGAAAAAACACCCCCTTGAACGACAAAAGTTTTAACGACGAAAAGCGATGGTGTGGACAGAAGAAATGCTCTAGCTCAAGTAGAAATCATCAGTGGGTGAAATTTTATTTCCTGTATTATGCAGGAGGTGAGATTAAATTATCATAATTGTGCCTTCTGGCCTTAAAAATCTATGAACAATTGTCTCTTTGCCCACCTCTCTACCTCCACCTGTAGAGTTCTCCTTTATCCTTTTATTAATGCCTTTGTAAAATGCCCAAATCCCATTGAATTTCCCAATGAATTACCTTGGACTCCTCTGGAAATCTCAGCTCACATTTGTATAAGAAATTAAAGTATGTTGGAAGTAAAATTAAAATAAAAGGTAAAGCAGTCTGGTGTCCTCTCTACTGGGCTTTATCTGACTGTGGAGAACTTTCGAAGGAGGCTGCTCACTGAGCATGAAAGGAAGTCACCTCAGATGGGTTAGTGGGAACATACCACCATCATCACCCCTGCTCAGTGGGAACAGTATACAAATTCTAAAAGCAGTGATGTCTTTGGTATCCATGGAATTTGCTTGCTTTTTCTAAACAACTGCTGTTTCTAAATAACCACAGTTAACAACACTTCACCAAAAGAACATTCACCAGATCTGGCAGTCACAATGCTTTAGTTCAAGGTTCTCCTTAAACTTTGGTAATAAAAATGGAACTTGCTTCATACTGAGAAAAAATAGACCATACAAAATACAAAACCATACAAAATAACAAATAATAAAAATAACAAATAAATAATATTTTTTGAATTACATAAAAGAAGTTTTCTGCCAAACTAGAGGTAAAATAATTTTGGGACAATTTGTGCTATTGATGTTTAGGAGAACCACGTTTAAATAAATGTACTATTACATTTAAAGTAAGCTATCTGGTAAAAAGCCAGGGTTGCTTTGGATTTCTTTAATGTGTGACATTAACAAAACCATTGACAGCAACTAAGTTTTTTTTCTTGAATAAAAATACATGCTGTAAAAAGTGGTTTCTCAAAAATAAGTAATTTTACATGTTTCATCTTCAAAGAAAGTCATAAAATGTAATGATGATTGAATGTTGGGCCAAAAATGATTTTTTAATAAAATAAGAATTGAGCATATGTGTCTTAGAAATGGAAAGAGCCTACTGTAGCCAAAGAGTTGAAAATCAAAAATGTTGGGCTAGATTCTGCAACCCTTAGTGACATTGAGTAGCACTTACTTCAGCAAATAGGCTTACTAATTGACACGAATAAGGTTTTATATTTTTCTGTAACTGAGCTGATTGTTCCCTCAAAATCAGACTAAAATGCTCTTAAGTAACACCTGTGAGCCCCAGTTCTGCAAGGTGTGTTCAGTGGTGCTGGAACTAGCTGGGGGTGGTGGCTTGAAGTAGTAATAACAAACACCAAATGCATGGTTTCCATCATAGGCGCCGACTGGAGCACCCACCGGCAGCCGCCCCCATCAGCTCCTCCCACTCCCTCCCAGTACCTCCCTCCCACCGCAAACAGCTGTTCTGTGGCATGCAGGAGGTGCTGGAGGGGAGGGAGTAGGCACCCCCAAGCACATTAGAAAGTCTACTCCTCTGGTTTCCATGGCTTCCATCATCTGCACCCCCACAATAAAGTTTGTTCCAGCATCCTGGGTGTGTTCAAGGGGCAAGTGCATGCCTAATGCTTCTTCAAATGCTTGCTTATGTCCATTCTATTCTAAGGTGTGCATGCGCCCACGTGCGTGGTCATCAGAGATTTTTGCCTTAGCGGTATCCGTAGGCCCAGTGATGGTGCCCCTTTGAGTGCCGTGCCCATGCGTCGGTATATCAGGTGCCTCCAGCTCTACACCCTCTCAGTTCCTTCTTGCAACCCGTGGTGGTTAGTCAGAGTGCCTTTCCTTACATAGCAAGGGCTCGCGGTTTCATCTCTACTGACTCGAGCTTTAGGACCTTTTAAATAGTTTGTTTATAGTAGTTAGAGTTAAGTAGTTGTTAAGTGTAGTTAGTAATTAGAAGTTAGAATCTCAGTGGGGACTTTGCCCCAGGCGGGGCATGCCCGGGTCTCCTGGGTTTAAACCCTGCGTAGACTGAAACAGGCCTATGCCTGTAAGTGACCACCACAGCAGCTGCCTGAAGTGCTTGGGGGAATCACATGTGAAGGACAAGTGCTGTATTTGTAAGAACTTTCGGCCCAGGACTCAGAGGGAGTGGGATATTTGTTTGTGGGCTCTCCTCATGGAGTCTGTCCTTCATCCAGCTTCCAAGCCATCCTGCCAAGACTCACCGAGTATCTCTTCCTGGGACTTGAAGCTCATGCTGTCGAGGCTCATGGGGCCTCCCTTTGAACCTCTGGCTTCTTGCTCCCTTCTCCTTCTCTCCTGGAAGGTTTCGTTCCTGGTTGCGGTAACGTCTTCCTGCAGGGTGTCTGAGATCAGGGCACTTACTTCAGAACCACCCTATATGGTATTCTGCAAGGATAAGGTCCAGCTGTGGCCACACCCAACATTCCTGCCTGAGGTAGTTTCCTAGTTTCATACTGGCCAGGACATATACTTATCTGTCTTCTTCCCAAAGCCTCATAAATTGGAAGAGGGAGAAGGTTGCACACCCTGGATGTCAGCAGGCCTCTGTCATTCTACATCGACAAAGGACAAAGCCATTTCGCAAGTCATCGTAGCTGTTCGTTGTGGTGGCAGACAGAATGAAAGGTCATCCAGTATCTGCTCAAAGGATTTCGTTCTGGATCATAGCCTGCATCCGCTACTGCTATGAGCCGGCCAAAGTGCCTCCACTGGCAATAGTCAAGGCACACTCAACTAGAGCGCAAGCGTCATCAGTGGCCTTCCTGGTTCAGGGGCTGATCCAAGAGATCTGTAGAGCTGCTATCTTGTTGTCTGTCCACATGTTTACGTCCCATTATGCACTTACCCAGCAGGCCTGGGATGATGCTGGCTCTGGCAGAGCAGTGCTGCACACTGTAAGAACATGAATGCTGAGCCCACCTCCATTGACATTGCTTATGAGTAACCTAGAATCGAATCGACATGAGCAAGCTCTTGAAGAAAAAACGGTTACCTACCTTTTCATAACTGTTGTTCTTCAAGATGTGTTGCTCATGTCCATTCCATTACCCACCCTCTTGCCCCTCTGTTGGAGTTGCCGGCAAGAAGGAACTGAGAGGGCATAGGGCTGGCAGTGCCTGATATACCGACGCATGAGCACGGCACTCAAGGGGGCGCCAATGCCAGCCCTACGGATACCGCTAAGGCAAAAATCTCCAATGACTGTGCAAATGGGCACGCACACACCCTAGAATGGAATGTACATGAGCAACACATCTTGAAGAACAATAGTTATGAAAAGGTAGTTAACCGTGTTTTAAATGGGCTATTTGTGCTTAATGTTAGACATGAGTTTAAGTAAATTGCTGAATTGGGGACATAGTGCAGTAAATTAATGTGGATGAGGGAAATACATCAGATTAAATTTATCTGGATTTTTTGGATTTTTACAAGGGCTGAAAACTGGCTGCAGGACTACAAACAGTTCACTAAGGATAACCAGCAATGTATTGAGGTGATGGAGATATTTAGATGGATTTCCATGGGGCTGGGGTTAGATTTAGTCTTACCGAACATTGCCATCAGTCAACGTGAAGTGAACTAAAAATGCATATTAATGAATTCAAATGCAGTTTGATACTAAACTGGAAGGAGTTGCTAACAAATAATACAAAAAAAAAAAAACCCTGAGAGGCTAGTAAAAAAAAATAGAAAAAAACAAAAAATGAAATCCAATTTGGGGAAAATTGCAAACTACAATACATAGGGGAAAATTATCCAAAATACCTATGTTCAGTGGGGAAGAAGATACCTTGAAAATATTAATTCTGAAAAGGACTTACAGAAAGAGGAGGAGTGGACATGATATTAGTTATGAGTTTAAAATAAAATATGGGAAAAAAAGGGCCAAAGCAATTTTGGGCTAGGGATCATAGTGTTAGGACATGATAGTACTTTTCTAGTGGGTCTTGTGACAGTGCAACAGAAAGACTGTTTGGTCACTCTTGGAAAGATGTAGATAAATTTCAGAGAGTTGTGAAAAGAGCAACAAAAATAGCTGAGGCTGAATGGATAGATTTATGAAGAAAGATTACATGAGCTAAATATGTAAAACTAGTTAAGCAACTATTAAGTGGGAGTGGTACATAATAATTCATAAATATTTGTAAACCAAGAATGAAGAGGAATGATTTAGAATGGTATCAGGTTGGCATAATTTGGAATACTGACATGAAAATAAGAGAAGAATTTTTGTGTGGAATATAAAGGAAAAGTTATTTATAAAAAGTTCTTCCAGTGAAAGTGTCTCTTTTAGGCTATGGGATAGTTTACTAAAGAAAGGCAGAGAAAGACCTTTCTTTAGGCACATAAAACTGGACTGGACAAAGCAGTAGAAAACTTGTTTTTCATTAGCAATGTTATGGACTAGCAGAGCAATTTTCGAACTCTAATATCTATGATTTAATGTATACTTATTTAGTTAGCAACAGTCAATAAATACTTTTATAGGCAATGGCTTGCTAATTTTTATATTAAATGCATAGAATATTGCATATGTTAATTAAGTTATTGTGGGGCAAATGAATACTTTGTTTTTAAAAATGAATTGGTAAACACTAAAGAGTTTATTAAAGCATCATGAAAATTATGTAAAATCAATGTGTGTCATTCTGGTCCCATTGAAGTCAATGGATTTCATGTACAGAGACTGCTTACTTGCTTAAAGTTATCTGTATGCTTAAGTTCCTTGTTTGATAAGGTCCTTATGTTCACTTTTGATAACAAAAAACTAACTAGTATTTTTATGTCCTTAATATTGCAGTTTCGCCATAAGAGTGATAACCAGGTGAACAATCGACAGGCTGAAGTACTCATTGATGGCAGGTAAGAAACAGATTTTAAAGATGGTCAATTTATTTTTAACGTTTAGATCATCTCACCAATATTCAATCACAATTCTTTTGCATTTGCAAACTATAGGGCTATGCAATTGAACCATCAAAATGTTTTTTTCCTATAAGATAAAGAGATTTCAGTGAGGAATTTCTTGTTTTGATCCAGTTTTAAGATTCACTTTTTCTCATAATCCATATTCCTGCTGATTTTAATTAGATTTGGTTGTATAGAATGATAGGAGAATTTGGGACCATAGAAATTCTTTAACTCTTATTTTTTTAGTTTCATTTTAATTTTGCTCATTGTGCTTCTGTTGTCTCAAACTTCTTTTAAATTTTTCTTTTAAAGATTCACATGAACAGTCTAGTACATTGACTTTAATTCTATTAAACACAAAAAACTACATTAGAAGAACATTATTAAGGTTCAAAGGTTAAGTACTCAAAATTTAGGAAATGCCAGAATTAAGGTTGCCTGTGCATGCTTGTGTTATTTGTTTATATTCAACCTTTGTAATTTGACCTAGTTTCCACTTTTCCGTAGGACTCTTTTTTGATTTTTAGATAATTGAAGATCTTCTGGTTAAGCCAGGGTGGTCTCTTGCCATACTTCCTATCTTTCCTATGCAGTGGGAATTGTTTGCTCTTGTGCCCTTAATAATGTCTCTTTGAAAAACTGCCAACTGTCTTTTATTGTTTTTCTCCTTAGATGTGATCTTACCTACCAACTCCCTGAGGTTGCTAATGTCTGCCTTCTTGAAATCCATTGTCTTTATTTTGCTGATCTCCCTTCTACCATTCCTTAGAATCATGAACTCTGTCATTTCATGATCACTTTCATGCAAGCTGCCTTCCACTTTCAAATTCTCAACCAGTTTCTCCCTATTTTTCAAAATCAAATCTAGAACAGCCTCTCCACTGGTAGCTGTCTCAACCTTCTGAAATAAAAAATTGTCTCCAATACATTCCAAGAATTTATTGGATAATCTGTGCCCTGCTGTGTTATTTTCCCAACAAATGTCTGGATAGTTGAAGTCCCCCATCACCACCAAGTCCTGTGCTTTGGATGATTTTGTTAGCGGTTTAAAAAAAGCCTCATCTACCTCTTCTTCTTGGTTAGGTGGTCTGTAGTAGACCCCTACCATGACATCACCCGTGTTTTTTACCCCTTTTATCCTTACCCAGAGACTTTCAACAAGTCTGTCTCCTATTTCCATCTCAGTCCTCTATTCAGCTCCCAAAAGGGATGCTTTCCTTTAAATCCTTTTCCAGATCCAGTTTGATCTGATAATCATATCTCTTCCATACGATGTGGCTGCACAGGACATCTGCCACAAGTTTTACATAGTGTGTTGCAACATTAGGTAATGGTGTCTGTACTCCCAGACTTGCTGTGGAGAAGGCGAAAAACGCCACCCCATCTTGTCCAATCTGGTTGTGAGGGAAAAACTCCTTCCCAGCCCCCCAAGGAAACGGGCAAAATTCTCTTTAGTTTTCGCCATTATTTTTCCTGATACAACATTAGATCTTGGATCATTGTTTTAATCCATTTTGATAAATAAAATACTTAAGACATAGTTTTCATGATTTCTCGTTGCAGAAGAAATCTCTCTCTCTCTCTCTTTATATATATATATATATAGAGAGAGAGAGAGTTCCATCTGTTTTCAGTTCCTCTGAACTGAAAGGAAAAATGAATTATAGACAATTTTGAATTTTTGTTTACATTTTCCTTTTATTACTTGAGAAATGATGAATGTGGTGTTTGGTTTTGAGGTTTAAGCTCTCTCTCTCACATACAGGAAGAGGTGGGGGTCAGGAAAACGTTAGGGGCAGCATTCTAATCCTCACATGGACCATTTCCTCGAACAGGAAAACATCAGTACATAGCTTGTAAACTCTTTGGGACAGAGATCATCTTTTTATTCAATGTGTGTACAGTACCTAGCACGGTGGGGTCTTTATCCATGACTGGGGCTCCTGGGTGCCAGTGGGACAATAGAAATAATTAATAACCATGTTATGAGCAGGGTGAAACCTTGTTACAGGTCAAATTAAAACCTCGCTGAGATTGACAGGTGTGAACATCTCCTTCAGTTATCATAACTATAAGGATAAGTCCATCACAAACTCCTGTCTAAGCAAAAGAGGTTGTGAACCCACCCAGGAGAATTTGGAGTGAGGGGGTGGAGGCATTTTGTGGCATAGTGGTTTGGGTGGGTGAGGGAAGGTGGAACACACAGAAACTGAGAACAGACAGAACAGAGAGAGGCAGAGGCAAAAACCAAGAAAGCCAAGCAGTAGCCAGTGAACACAGTGTGTTCATAGAAACTATAGAGCGAGTTTTTGGGTCTGTTGTCTAAAGAGGCTTGTTGCTGTAAACTCCCTTTGTTTTGGGTTCCTCCTGCATTCAGAAAAGCTGGACTTAAGCACATGTACATTCTTTGTAAGTAAACAAGATTACATCAAAGAAAGTAACAAACTCCCATCAATTTCTACATCCAACAGGATTATACCTAGGGCCCTGAACTTTGACTCGCTGCTTGGGTCAAAAAGGGGCAACAATAATAACTATGAAAGCAATCAAAGCAATCAAAGTCATTATAGTGCTGTATCAGGGGGTAGCCATGTTAGTCTGTATCTACAAAAACAACAAGGAGTCTGGTGGCACCTTAAAGACTAACAGATTTATTTGGGCATAAGCTTTCGTGGGTAAAAACCTCACTTCTTCGGATGCATAGAGTGAAAGTTACAGATGCAGGCATTATACATTATAGTTCTGTGTCACTCTCCTGCCAGGTATCTTTACCATTTCCTCTTTTTCCACATAGAATTCAAACGCCTTCTCATTCTTAAAGTTCTGCCCAGCCTATTCATCACCTGTTGCCTCCCACTGCACCTTGCACATTCTTCTCTCTCTGTCGCTCCCTTTATCTGTTCATCCTGTTCTCATCTTAGTACCCCTTTCATGCTGCTTCTTATGTTTGGAGCAATATTCTGGTCACCATCAATGAAATCCTGGCCCCACTGAAGTCATGAGAATTTTGCCTTAGACCTCAAAGAGGCCAGGATTTCATCCTAAGCGTCCTCACTCTCTTCCTTCTAATCCCCTCTCAAAACCAACTTGTTTCGTCGTCTCCTCTTTGTGTGCTGTTTGCAGCTGCCCCTCAGTCCCTGCTAAAACTTACAGCTTATCTGTTTGCTCACTATAAAACACAAACATTTTGTGTAACACAACTCAACTGTTAGTGGTTGACTTCGTAGTCATAATGTTCTTTTAACATAATTTTTTGTAAATAAAGATTAAGCTCCTCCTACTAGGAAGGTCCAATATACAACGCTCAAGATATATCCTACTAAGTGAAAAAATGCCCATCTGAGCAAGAGCTGTGGTATAATGCCAGAAGCAAGGGACTCAGAGCTGGGAACATCTGAGTTCTAATCCTGCCACTAATGGTGTTTCCCTTTCAGTGTCTTGGGTTAATCACTTAGGCCCATGTTCAGCAAAAAGTGCTTAAATCCTCCTGATATCAATGCTTATGGGAGGAAGGCTTGTCCAATGGTTAGGGCACTAGTCTGGCATTCTGGAGACCTGGTTTCAATTCCCTGCTTTGTCACAGATTTCCTGTGTGACCTTGTGCAAGTCACGTAGGCCCTGTCTACACTGAAAAGTTAAGGCGGCCCAGATACGTCATTGAGGAGTGTGAAAAATTTATACCCCTGAGCGATGTAGTTAAGCTTACCTAACCCCTGATGTAGGCAGCGCTAGGTCTTACATCGACCTAGCTACCACCACTTTGGAAGGTGGATTAACTACAGTGACGGGAGAACCCATCTGTAAAGTGGGTACTGGTAAAAAAAAAAATTTGACTAAAATTATATCAAAATAAAATACTCTTATTCTGAAAATAAGAGTATCCAGACACAGACTTGCACCAAAATAACTAAAGGTGTGAATTACAACCGATTCAGTTATTTTTAGTTCCAGTTACCCTGAGAATTCTAGAATGTCTGGGTTCCATTTGAGAGCTTCCAATTTTTAAAAAAATGAAAGATTCTTTAAGTTAACAAATATTTTTCTTTTAAAACTGTTATAACAAGGAAAGGAAAGAATCAAAGAGAAATTGGAAGTTTTCTTTTGGCTCCTAGAATTCCTTACAGATTTCTCTAGCTTGACTGCTTCCTAACTCCAGTCATTGGGATGTGCATTCAGCCACCCTTCTGGAATATTCCAGTGTCAGTACTTCATCAGATAAGAGGTTTCTATTATGTAAAGACCTGATTTTTGCCACTTTGTGCATAAAACTCCACCAATTTGAACTGGAGTTCTGCTTTCAAATCCTAAGAGAAGTTGGCCCTTTATCACTGAATGGCTATCTTCTCTGAGCCCTGGTCTACACTGTGCGGGGGGTGGGGGGGATCGATCTAAGTTACACAACTTCAGCTACATGAATAACGTAGCTGAAGTCGATGTACTTAGATCGTCTTACTGTGGTGTCTTCGCCATGGTGAGTCGACTGCTGCTGCTCTCCCGTCGACTCTGCCTGCGCCTCTTGTGGCACTGGAGTACAGGAGTCGACGGGAGAGGGCTGGGGGGTCAACTTATCGCATCTAGACTAGACGCGATAAATCGATCCCCACTGGATCAATCACTACCTGCCGATCCGGTGGATAGTGTAGACATACCCTGAGAGAGGAAGAGGACTAAGGTTGGGAAGCATAAGCTGTCAGAAGCTAGCTTTTTCAGTAGGCTGAATACTCAATTCCTAATATCTTTCCTTGAGTCACATGCCATGTTTTGTCATACACAGAAATCCCTCCTTTTGCGATTTCTAAACTGGATTACTGCAGTCTGCTCTAATTAGGGACTTCTCGGAAACTAACACTGGTGCAGAATGCAGTGATGATATCAGCTCTAGGGATATTTTACCCATCCCTTTTCAACTGCCCAGGCTTCTTACTGACTTTCAAGTGCAATTAAATGTTAAGGTGTACTTTAAAAATCTAGTAAATAAAAACATGTTTAGGAAGTCTTTTCTTTTTGCTGAGGTATACATTTTTTAAATAAAAAAGGTCTCTTTAGACTAAACCTCTAAGGACCAAGATCCTATTAATTCAGTGTTTGGCTTGTGGAAAAAACACCTAACTATCATTTTACCTTTCTAGCCAAGACATATAATAATTTTGTGTGGTTAAAAAAAACCCATTCTAAACAATATAGTGAAGACATTTAATAGGTTTCTGTTTAGAAACAAACAAAAGCCAGCCAAATCTTTTGCCTTTCAGTTTCTTGTAGCTGAAACCATGGTTTTTAAATTAAACAACAGATCTTTACAGAATTATAGGAGCCAAGCATGTGTACTGGAATGCAGAATTTGGCCCTTACAATTTGCAGTTACTTTTTAGATTACGCTATTTCTAGGACAGGGTAAAATTTGGCCTCTAAATTACTTGATAGTGTCTGCTTAATTGTCGAAACAGTTTGACAGCATTTTTGTGGACAAGTGCACAGCATTTTTCAGCGTCTCTTCTCCTTTGTGACCTCTTCCCCCTTGCCCTCCTCCACTCATGTACCATATGTGCTATGCATAATATTCATCAATGTTTGCAGTGAGTGTAGTGTAAGGTGAGAACTCACCAGTCTTGGTATCTTCAGACTGCTGTACAGTATAGGAAGTTTATAGTTGTCTCTAACATAAAGATTTTGTGAATAGATAGCTGCTGCCACAAAAGATTCCCATGCAAATTTCCTCTTAAAAATGTCCTTGCATTATATGCCATAGTAAATTTCATGCTGCTTTCATTAATGACGCATGTAAGTCATACAGAGAGCAATAATGAAAAGCAGTCCTGTCATTTCTGAATTTTTTATGTTGTCATAATTGCAATTATATCCTATGTATCATACAAGTAAAACTTGAATAAGGAGGATCCTTAATGGGAAGAGCATTACGGACAATCTCTAGTCTTGCTCTTTTCATCTCTTCTTTTGAGAAGAAGTGTTTTACAAACAGCTCTCCCAGGAGATTTGACAAACTGGCAGCACTGTAACTTTTTCATTAACAACAGATTGCATTATTAAATAGTTTGGAAATCTAAGAACACCAAGTGACTGGACCCATTTGCCCTTATATAGTAAATTATGAGGATAGTTTTCCATCTGCAAGAGCAGTTCCCTTGCCCAAGTGGTCCTGTTCATGTAGAGAGATGTTTTTGCATATATGTAGGCTCTTTAGAGAGAATTTGCTCTCTCTTCTGGCACTTGTTTTTAGAAGTGAAGCAAAAATGTTCTTTCTTTGGTGTGAAAGTCAGTTATGTTTCTCACTGCCAAATTATTATTTCATAAAGGGAACAGGCTATCAGTAGGAGAAATTTATATTATCATATTTATATCAGAACACCACAGTGATCTGAATTAAGGTTTATTAATATATATCAGGGGTGGCCAACCTGAGCCTGAGAAAGAGCCAGAATTTACCAATGTGCATTGCCAAAGAGCCACAGTAACATGTCAGCAGCCCCCCGTCAGCTCTCTCCCCACCCCCAATGTCTCCCACCCGCCAGCAGCACAGCCGATCAGCACATAACCCTCCATCCCTGCGCCTCTCACCTGCCACGATCAGCTGTTTTGTGGTGTGCAGGAGGCTCAGGGGTGGGGGGGGGAAGGAGGAGCAAGGTCACGGCAGATTCAGGGGAAGGGGTGAGGGCCTTGGGGGAAGGAGTGGAGTGGGGCCAGGGCCTGGGGCAGAGCCAAGGGTTGAGCAGTGAGCACCCTGTAGCACATTGGAAAGTTGGCGCCTGTAGCTCCAGCCCCGGAATTGGCGCCTATGCAAGGAGCCGCATATTAACCTCTGAAGAGCCGCATGTGGCTCCAGAGCCACAGGTTGGCCACACCAATATATACTGTAGATCAGGGGTCGGCAACGTTTGGCACGTGGCTCGCCAGGGTAAGCACCCTGGCGGGCCGGGCCAGTTTTATTTACCTGCTGACGCGGCAGGTTCGGCTGATCGATGTGCTGGCCGCGGCTTCTCGCCGCCCCCATTGGCCCGGGACGGCGAACCGCCGGCCAGTGGGGGCCGCAATCGGCCGAACCTGCCGCGTCAGCAGGTAAATAAAACTGGCCCGGCCCGCCAGGGTGCTTACCCTGGCGAGCCGTGTGCAGAACGTTGCCGACCCCTGCTGTAGATTATTATGCACAAAGAGCTCACTCCTGTGAAGCGCTGATAGGATGCTCCATGAAGTCAATGGGAGCTGTGTTTTCTTTGTTGCAAAATGAAATTTTCAACTATTTCTGTCTCTTGCATTACAATTTTGTTTTTTGCATTGCACACCAAGTACCAAAGGAAGCTATGCCCAGGCCCAAGCCCAAATCATGCTTCTTTTGACCAAATGACTGGGCAACATGTGGCATCAGCAAGAACTACTTGTGAAGTCTTTTTAAAAATAGAACATTAATCCTTCAGATAGCAAAGAGTCATGGATATCACAGTGATAAAAATGTCAGAGTGTGATTTTTCATTTTGTCCGTGACTCTTTATGTCAGGGATTTTTCTTGGTGTGCATGATTTTATAGGCCATGAACCTTGAGGGGCCACCCGGTTTGTGTCCCTACCATTTTTTCTGCCACAGCCCAGCTTGGGGCAGGTGATCTGGTGGCACCAGGGCCAGAGGATGGCAAGGTGTCGCAGGGAGAGGACCCTGCTTGCACGCTATGGCTAGAGCCAACAGGCCAGAGCAGGGAGCTGGGTCAGGTCTGCCGTACAGAAGCAGCTGCTGCAGGGTGAGTGTTGGGCAGGCTTGTTGTACAACTCTCCTGCCCCCAGGCCTCCCACCACCCAAGGGCGGGACCTGTCCCCGCCATGTGGACCTCTCCTTTAAATGGTGCTCCCGTGACTTCCCCCCAAACCCTTAAACCTGTGACTTTTACTAGATTTACCATGACTGATGGTGACTTTTTGATTAAAAAATGCTGTGACAAATCTGCAGCACTAGCCTTGAACAATATCAGTTGCAGTTGGCACTTGTCTTAATATGCTGTGGTAGGATTATGTCTGCTGTGCCAAGTTTTCTTCCTCCTTGTTTCTTTTCCTTGAGATTCCACTCTCAGTGAGCAGCCCATCGGCAATTGTGTCCCTTTCTCTCACTAACTTCTCCCCCCATCCTCACATGACTAACAATGGTGAATTCTACTCACAGGATTGTAGGTGTATTGGATTCTGTTCAATGTTCTGGGCTGAGTGAACCATATGAAACTGTCTGCTTAGTGAGCGCAGACATTAAATTGATAAGTGTCTGAGAAGTGGTGAGATGTATCTGGAGAACAGTTAATGCCAAACTACAAAATGAAGGGCTGGGATTTTTGTGAATTCTCTTTCCCTGATGTTTGCAGTGTTATAAAAATTTGCATTCAAACTAAAAATATGTTTTTGATCATTTTAGCCACTCTAAGCATTTTTTTGTTGTATTTCGCTTTGAATATAGATACTTCAAAACAGTCTGTAAGCTTCATTTTAACTTTGAGCACAAGTCCCTTTGTTTAAAAGCAAAGGTCAGTGAAACATATTTTCACAATTACTTTATAGTAAGCAATGATATATTAGCCCAAAGAAACTATGACACTCCTACAGACTTTATTTATTGGTTGGGTAAAGCACCTATCATTTGACTATAGGTCCATTTATAATATTTAAATAGAAACAAAGAAAAAACATAATAAAATCCACACAACATAGCAAACCACCCAGCCAAAGCCATCCAGGCAGAAGAATAATTGCCCCAAATAATCAAGTAGTAATAACCACACACAGGCTTCAAACTGTCATCTTACAAAAAGGCTGCAAATAAAAGGTGAACATTGCAAAGTGCCCTTAGGTTAACTAATCCAGTCTTTGGCAGACCAGGGGCTGGGGAGGGGGTGAAGAGAGGGAGCAAGTTTTAGAGTTGTAGAGAACTCAGACATCAAAAATGGTAAGTCTGTTTCAGAACTCCAAAATTACAATTGCATTACAGCTGGTGGTACATTCGCTAGTATTTAAATGCCCAAATTATATTTTAAAAATCTCAACACAATTCAAACTATTCCATTTGTATCCTTCCTGCTGTTGGGATCTAATAGTCAGCATTTATCAAGAAGCTAAATAGTAGTGACAGGTCTGAAAATACTCCAGTAATACTCTCTTGTAGCTGTATATCTTGTCAATGTACTAGGAAAGATTTTGTTCTTGAGTTATTTCACCTGAAGATACAGATATTCAATTCAAATGATGTCCTCTTTTCTGCATCTGCAACTAATTACAAAAAAAGCAAACATCATTCTGGGATGTATTAGCAGGAATGTTGTAAGCAAGACACAAGAAGGAATTCTTCCACTCTACTCGGCACTGATTAGTCCTCAACTCAAATATTGTGTCCAGTTCTGGGCACCACATTTCAGAAAGATGTGGACAAATTAGATAAAAGTCCAAAGAAGAGCAACAAAAATGATTAAAGGTCTAGAAAACAAGACCTATGAGGGAAAAAAAATTGGGTTTGTTTAATCTGGAGACAAGAAGACTGAGAGGAGACATACAGTTTTCAAGACCATAAAAGGTGGTTATAAGAAGGAGGGAGAAAAATTGTTCTCCTTAACCTCTGAGGATAGGACAAGAAGCAAGGGGCTTAAATTGAAGCAAGGGAGGTTTAGGTTGGACTTTAGGAAAAACTTCCTATCAGGGTGGTTAAGCACTAGAATAAATTGCCTAGAAAGGTTGTGGAATATCCGTGATTGGAGATTTTTAAGAGCAGGTTAGACAAACACCTGTCAGGGATGGTCTAGATCAGCGTTTCCCAAACTTGGGACGGCGCTTGTGTAGGGAAAGCGCCTGGTGGGCCGGGCCAATTTGTTTACCTGCCGCAGGCCGAGGGAGGTACTGGCCGCCACTTCCAGCAGCTCCCATGGGCCTGGAGCAGCGAACCGCGGCCAGTGGGAGTCGCGATCGGCCAGACCTGTGGACATGGCAGGTAAACAAACTGGCCCGGCCCACCAGGGCCTTTTCCTACACAAGGGGTGTCCCAAGTTTGGGAAACATTGGTCTAGATAATACTTAGTCCTGCCATGAGTTCGGGGGATTGGACTAGATGACCTCTCAAGGTCCTTTCCAGTGCTACGATTCTATAATTCTAATTGTGGGTGCAAAGCATAACAAAACTTGAAACGGGCACCCAAATGATGATAGGATTTGTGTTTCTGGTTGCAGGTGCAAAATATGTGTGCACAATTTTTATTAATGTAAAATTATTCCCACAAAAGGGAGGCAGGACTAAGGTCCCACTGAAACACTGCCCCACAAGCCTTATAAAATGAGTATTAAAGGGAATCTGGCATTTACGGAGTGTGAGAAGAGGTGGGGTGATTTGGTCTGGACTCTTTTACTGACCTGTCAAAACTTAAAATACGTTTGAGTTATTTTATTCTCACCCCCTGGCTTGAAAACCCTGTAGGTTTTTTCATTATCAAAAATTACTGTTTGCAAACTTGGGAAGCACTATGCTGTTTGGCAGCTAGTACACAAGTAAAGGGTTTACTTATACTAATACCAGATGCCAGTATTTTCTAACTTGTCCAGTTTCAGATAAAAAGGCCTGGACTGTTCATCTGTACCTTTTTTGAAGATTCGTATTTGGCAAAACAGCAACCCTACTTATATTACTGTGGCCTGGCTGGATAATACCATCAGCCCTGTTTTGGTTGCCTTTATCCAATAAGATATTTGGTTCAACACAAGCTTTAGCATGGGTTGGGGTGGGGTTATGCCTATGCTTTGTGCATCTTGCCTGACATGTGGGTACTGCCCCACTGAAAGACAGAATAATTTGTGTGTGTCCATTTGATAGGCAAATCCCAGGATAAAATGTAGCGGGGAGGTGGGGGGGGAGGGAGATCGTCAACTAGTGTAAAGTGTCATAGCTCCACTGAAGTCAACCGCTGAGAATCTGCCCCAAAGAATGTTGATGATATCCAGACAACTTTGCTACTGCTTTGGAGTTCTCTGTGATTTGAGTTCTTCTCATCTCATGAGTTATCAAGACTTATTTTTCAGGGTGATTTCAATGTCCATGTCCAGAATAAGTCTCAAGCTTTCACTCAGTGACTCCCTGATATAGCTTCAGGCTCAGCCTGGACATGCTGAAGGAATTAAAAGAATAGCTTTGTCATGGCCTAAATATAATAATTATTGTTTCCTAATGGTATCCCCACCTCTTTTGGAGTAGAGGGACTGCTATAATGGTTCATCATAGGAGCTAACAGACCCAGGTGGGTTCTAGGTACCTCTAGCTAACAGACCCAGGTGGGTTCTAGGTACCTCTAGGCCTGCCTGAGCCCTGCTGCACCGCTGGCCGGGAGCCACCTGTGGTAAGTGCCTCCCGGCCAGAGCCTGAACCTCGCACCCCCTCCTCCACCCCACCAATATCAGAATCCCCCTCCTGCACCCAAACTCCTTCCCAGACCCCCTGCCTCCTCCTGCACTTCAGTCCCCTGCCCCAGCCCCCTCCAGCACCAAGCTCCCTCCCAGGAAAAAGACTTGTATACAGGGGCCCACAAAATCTAATAGCCCCAGGCCCACTGGAGAGTTAACCTGGCCCTGCCTCTAGGGCAGTGGTCTTCAACCTTTTTATGGACAAGATCACTTTTTGAATTTAAGATCAACCCAGGATCTATCCCGCCCCTTCTCTGAGGCCCCTACCCTTCCCTGAGGCCCTGCCCCACTCACTCCATTCCCCCCTCGCTTGCTGTCCCCCACCCTCACTTTCACTGGGATGGGGCAGGGGGTTGGGGTGTGGGAAGGGGTGCAGGCTCTAGGCTGGGGCCAAGGGGTTCAGAGTGTGGGAGGAGGCTCCGGGCTGAGCCTGGGGCAGGGGGTTGGGGTGCAGGAGTGAGGGGTGCAAGCTCTGGGAGAGAGTTTGGGTGCAGGAGGGGGCTCCAGGTTGGGGCAGAGTGTTGGGGTGCAGGAGAGGGTGACGGGTGTGGGCTCTGGGAGGGAATTTGGTGCAGGAGGGGGTTCAGTGCAGGGGGTTGCCGTGCAGGAGGGGGTGAGAAGTGTAGGCTACAGCCGGGAGGCGCTTACACAGGCGGCTTCTGGCCAGCAGCACAGCGGGGCTCAGGCAGGCTGCCTGCCTGCTGTGGCCCCACGCTGTTCCCGGAAGCGGCTAGATGCTGGCACATCTCTGCGGCCCTTGGAGGAAGGGGGGCAGCATGTCTCCATGGGCTGCCTGCACCCACAAGTGGCGCGCCCACAAGCGGCGCCCCCGCAGCTCCGATTGGCTGGTTCCCGGCTAATGGGAGCTGCAGGGATGGTGCTAGGGGCGGGGGCAGCACGCAGAGCTGCCTCCAACCCCCGCCCAGGGGCTGCAGAGATGTGCCAGCAGCCAGTCGCTTCCGGAAGTGGCGTGGGGCCATGGGAGGCAGGCAGCCTGCCTGAGCCCCACTGTGCCGCTGGACTTTTAGCAGCCTGGAGATCGTGATTGACTGGCAGAGGCTTCAGGATCGACCAGCTGATCGTGATTGATGGGTTGGTGACCACTGCTTTGAAGTATAATGGATGCCACACCACTACTGTAAACAAGGACATGATTTGAGAACTAGGCATAGTAACGTTTTCATTTAATTTATATGGAGCTAGTGAAAATATGAACTGTATCATTGCTGGTAGTCACCAGGTGATTCTATTAGAGATGCTTCTAATTCTTTTTATTAGAATGTACAGTATAAGCATAATCTCTGGGAGAAATGCTCATGGTCAGCTATGATGAAGTTATTTTTGAAACTGAGCGCGGTGGCAACAGTCTTTCTTCTTTCTCTGTTTCTGTCCTTCTTGGGTGTAGTTATTTCTTGCTTGTTTTGTGGTTATAACATGTAGGCAAAGCAATCCATGGTGCCAAAACATTAACTTTACAGAAGGTTTGCCAAATCAACTCACAGTAAGATGAAATATTGAGTTCCTTGACTGTAAATGACTTTCATAAATAAAACCATAGGTCCACAATCTGATTTCCTGAGGGCTAGGCCAGTTTGAGGTTCCACTGAGGCAGAATCTTTGTTTTTCTGGAATTAGTCTGTGAAGATTTTTCTTTAAAATTGAATTGTTTTGGTTTTGATTATTTTTAAATAAATAACATATATTCTGAAGATATTAAAGACCAGCTATTTTCTGATCGCTCATTTGTTTAAGCAGACTTTTGAATTGTAAATAATGTATTAATGTAAAGCAGTCACAGAACAAAAATGTCTCAAATGGCAAAAATAGTTACCAATAAATAAATCTCAAGCAATCGAATGTAACAAATGGAAGGACTGTAACATAGACTTGGAAGAGTTTCAGTACAAGAGCAAACAAAAAGAGAGAATAATCCCAGTGATAATAGAAACAAGTAGAGATGCAATGGGCAGGGAGTGATCAGTGGACAATGTGGGCGTAGGGATGTTTTGCTCCCCTGCGTAGTATGTCTAGTATGAATTCCATTGAATAGCACTGAGTTCCTGTTAAAAATAGCAATAAAAAGAAAGCCCCTTCCCCCGGGATGGATAAACTTTCAGTCCATAGAACTATGGCCTGTTTCAAAAGGCAGCAGTTTAATCAATACATTTCAGGCCGTTTGTTTTGCTCTTCCAGACCTGGTTGTCCCATTGTATAAGACTTGCATATAAATGTTTGTGCAAAGCTTAAAATATTTAGTATTAGACTTGTTGGAGCCCTGATCCTCTGTTAAATTAAGCTATTGTGTGCAGTTGTTCTTTGAATGACTGCATATTATGTACAAGTGGAATCAAGATAATGCATCGTTGATATAATGCTGCCTCCCTAGAAAGAAGTGGATGTTATCAAACAGGAATTCATAAAAAACATCAATGAAGTTGGAAGCCTTCTAGTAGGTTGGTGCTACATATTTACAGTTGATATCCTTATTAACAGAAGAGGCAACTAAAGAAAACTGATAGAAAACTAGGTAGATGCCTAGTTCACACAATTTTCCCTAACAGCATAGCATGAAAATAGTTTCAGGTAATGTTTGGCAACTACTTGTTTATGAATCTATTGCCTTACCTGAGTAGGGAGAGACTCTTCTTGTTAGATGCAATTCTGATCAGGGATAGTTTTATGATTGGTGGGGCCCCAAGCTATCTGAGAAGGGCAGAGGCGTTGGGAGGATTCAGCAGTGGATTTCCTCCACTCCAATCCCATTTGGCAGTAAATTTCCTCCAACTGTCAGACCGGCTTCTGGAGTGGAGAATGGGTCACCCTGTGAATTGCTAAATCAGCACACAAATATGGGGGATTTAGAGGGAGTACAGAAGTATAGGGACCAAACAGTTGCATGTGCCTATGACCAGATTTGCTTGTGTCTAAATGGATATTTACAACTTAAATTTTTTACCCCAGCAATGCTGGATACTTAACCATACCAGACCAACCCCTGGAGAAACAGTTATTTTGTTTTTTTGCATTGCACATAACATCGTATTAGTTGCTGAGCTGCATAATTAGTTTTTTTTCCAAATTCAACATTCTGCTCTCTCTTGACCATCTCTAGTACAGACTGATTGGTTAAGAGCCCCACTAGGGGCATCTGAATGGCTAATCTAATGCTGTCTTGTGTATTGGTACCACAGCAGGTCAGGTTATTCCCTTCCGGAGGGAGTACGGTTTATTCTGTACTGGTGTTTTTAAAGTATAGGTACTGTTGTTCCATGTTACACATTTTATATACTCTGAAGTATGGTCTCTGCAAGGAGAACTAATTCACAAATGTGTCTTCAGAACAAGAAATTGTAACTGTTAAGTGAAAACTCAGACTTTGGTAAAAGTTGATCTTTAACCTAAGATGCTTTTTAATACTTGAGCCCCAAGAAGTGGGATTTTGTTACGTCAAATGCTAATGGAAAATGCTAAAGTGGCGGTTCATACAAAAAGCACTAGATATGTTGCCACCAATATCCTGATGTTTAAATTGTCTTTTGCTCTATCATCATAATCCTTCATTTATATATTTCACCGTGGCACTTTCCAGAGATGAAATTAAATCTTGTCTACACTAGGGAATTCCACAAAAACAAAACAAACTGGTACGCTCATCAGACTGCCCAAATTGGTACCAGGACATCTGGGAGCCCCATTACAGATGCAGTTCTAGCAGCCCTCGCCTCAAAATGGTGGCAAAAATGCCAGAAGCATTTTGAGCCCTGTCCAAATCTCTCTGTATTCATTGAATGGCTGTATTTGCAAGCCTGGCTTCTACTGGAGTCACTGTAATGCATGCACAGTGAATCCACGGGGCTCCAGTGAATCCTTATGGTTTCCTTATGTGGGAGTGGAACAAGATTCCATGTGTCATGAGGTGACCTGTTAGGCAGAGCTGAATTTTGAAAAGGAGTAGAAATATCAGAATAGTGAGCATTTTGTTCCTCAGTCTTTTGACATTTTAATTGGGATAATATCTATCCACAGAATCATGATTTGAACTCTATACTCCCTGAACTCATTGAGGACATTACAGGAAAGTCAAAAAGCAAAATTTAAAAGAGTTAATAAACACAGAGCTCCAAAGCAGTTCATGTGCTCTGATGCATTATCTTTTTCATTCTCACTGTGTGTTTCTCAATCTCTCCCCATTCTGAAATCAATTTAGGCTGGGATTTTCTATAGAGTCTATGGGGTTTAGGCTTCCAGCTCCCATTGGCATTCAGTGGGAGTTGGGTAACTAACTCCCTTAAAAAGCAACAGAGAGTCCCGTCTGACAAAGTGGGTATTCACCCACGAAAGCTTATGCTCCAATACATCTATTAGTCTTAAAGGTGCCACAGGACTCTCTGTTGCTTTTTACAGATCCAGACTAACACGGCTACCCCTCTGATACTTAACTCCCTTAACTCATTTGAAACTCCCACCCTAAATATTCTGTCTCTTCTCCCTTTCCAACTAGTGCAGCTTAATATTTTTTCTGATGTGTTAAGTGAGCTAATCAAAACGTCCAAGACAATCTAGGTCCAAACTGGTATCTGCTGTTTAGTATATAGTTTTCAGATGTTGTCCGAAGGATTTTTTTTTCTACACACAATATAGCACATTCTGCTTACGTAACTAAAAGGGATCAACTCTTTTGGAGCTGTCAGCCTTCAGTTGCATACACATTTAAAGCATAGCACAACAACATATTGCAGTGATCCAACAGGGCAGAGTGATGGCTTTGGGTGTGGTTGGGTATGTAAATTAATTTTTAAAATGACTGGACTAAATTTATGGCCCCTGCATAAAGCCAGAGTAATTTGTCTTTGTGGGTGAAATGTGTGGAGTTTCTTGATTTAAAATTAAACATAATATATACTGCTTTATTAAATATTAATTGGAGATGCATGAAGTCACCACTCCAAATAAATTGAGATATAAAATGTACAGTTTTTGGAGAGGGGAATTAACACTCTAATCTGGCCAAGATGCAGGGCTACAGTGGAACCTTTGGATTGCTCTTCTTCATTGTTTGCACAATCTGTTACAATGACTGGATCTACATAGTTGGAGATCTCACGGCCTCATTTTAATCCTCCATTCCACCTTCCATGTTGACCTATGTAGAGCCAGTAGAGACTGCTTTCAGGGAAGGCTAATTAGAGTACATCTACACTGTATTTTAAAACCTATGGCAGCAAATCTCAGAGCCTGGGTCTACAGATTCAAGCTCACCGGGCTCACACTACACTGCTAAAAACCTTCCAGAAAAAAAGTTCCTTTAAAAACACACAAAAAACCCCAAGCCTGAACATCCCCTGGGGATGTTTTACTGTTTAAAAATCATATTTAAATAGCATAGTTGCAGCGCTGTTAAAAGCCAAAAAATTCATGATTGAGCCTGAGGCTGCCCCGTATTTCAGGATGATGTGAGCTCCCCACTCTTATCCCTCCAGAACAGAATGATTTCAGGGCAAAGCATGAGCCATAGCTTTGGATTTTCTGACTTTTTCAATATGTGTAAGAGGCTAATGTTAATATTAGTAAGTGCGTTTGCTTAGTGGTTTCCTGGATTCCTCTTGAATCCTTAGCCCTCAAATGTCATGGTGACTTGTCTCTCTGCTGGGGGAGGACTGGCTGCAGTTCTGAGTTGCCTGTTAGAGATCATTTGAAGAGCAAGGTTATGCTTTATCTCTGAGCAGAGCACTAACTCTCCAGCACTTTCAGCTCTTGCTGGGATTAACGTTCTTTAAACAGATTTTATAATGACTAGATTAACAACAGATTACTAATGTCAATTAGAGTTGGGCCCAAACTATGATATTTGCCTCTAGTTTGGGATACAAATTATCATGAAACTCGGGTGTAAGGACCCATTTGGACTATAAATGATGACTAAAACTTCTCTCTTTATCAATTAAATTTTCCCTCCAATTTTGTCCTACAAATTAGCATGAGAAACAATATTGCAAATAAATTACATTCCCTACAACTGTTTCCTTTAAAGATTATCCAAATATATAAGTGCACCTGAAAAACTAAATAAAATTAAGTTAAATGTGCTGCAACTAACATACATTTCCCCACTTAAGATAAAATACAGAGGAGAAGAGAGCTTGAAAACGAGTGAATTCTGGCTCTAGATGAAAATGCTGCTATTGAAAACTTTCCAGAACAACATGTACTTGGATCAGTATTAAAGAGAAGTTCTTCGAATGTCTAAGCCAAATGACCTAGCATGCTGATAGTGCAGGGCATATTTCACAGTTGTATAAATATTTAAACTGTTTTCCAGCCTATAAGACAAGTAAATTAGATTTTTTTTAGCTAAAAATAAAACCAACCTTTATTACTACCTTGTAATAACCCATCTTTATTCTGAACTTGACTGGAATTGGTCAGTACTGCTATATTATCACTACAGAGAAATACTTTATTAATGCTTCATTGCAATAGGACACAAGCTCTCTGACATCTTAGTGAATTTTATACAAAAACATCTGAAAGTTACATTGATGCACATGGTCTGCTTTCCCTCTGCCTCACTACAGTTTTGGGGAATCCTTGCAAAAATGTCAATAGGGCCCCATTTATTTCTGCCCTTCCGATTCAAGGCAATATCTAATAATTGCAGAACCTTTGCTGCATTATAATTAGGGCCCTACCAAATTCATGGCTGTGAAAAACATACCATGGACTGTGAAATCTGGTCTCCCCTATGAAATCTGGTCTCTTGTGAACTTTTACCCTATACTATACAGATTTCATAGAATCATAGAATATCAGAGTTGGAAGGGACCTCAAGAGGTCATCTAGTCCAACCCCCTGCTCAAAGCAGGACCAATTCCCAGCTAAATCATCCCAGCCAGTGCTTTGTCAAGCCGGGCCTTAAAAACCTCCAAGGAAGGAGACTCCACCACCTCCCTAGGTAACGCATTCCAGTGTTTCACCACCCTCCTAGTGAAATAGTTTTTCCTGATATCCAACCTGGACCTCCCCCACTGCAACTTGAGACCATTGCTCCTTGTTCTGTCATCTGCCACCACTGAGAACAGCCGAGCTCCATCCTCTTTGGAACCCCCCTTCAGGTAGTTGAAGGCTGCTATCAAATCCCCCCTCATTCTTCTCTTCTGGAGACTAAACAATCCCAGTTCCCTCAGCCTCTCCTCATAAGTCATGTGCTCCAGACCCCTAATCATTTTTGTTGCCCTCCGCTGGACTCTTTCCAATTTTTCCACATCCTTCTTGTAGTGTGGGGCCCAAAACTGGACACAGTATTCCAGCTGAGGCCTCACCAATGTCGAATAAAGGGGAACGATCACGTTCCTCGATCTGCTGGCAATGCCCCTACTTATACAGCCCAAAATGCCGCTAACCTTCTTGGCAACAAGAGCACACTGTTGACTCATATCCAGCTTCTCGTCCACTGTGACCCCTAGGTCCTTTTCTGCAGAACTGCTACCTAGCCATTTGGTCCCTAGTCTGTGCATGGGATTCTTCCGTCCTAAGTGCAGGACTCTGCACTTGTCCTTGTTGAACCTCATCAGGTTTTTTTCGGCCCAGTCCTCTAATTTGTCTAGGTCCCTCTGTATCCGATCCCTACCCTCTAGTGTATCTACCACGCCTCCTAGTTTAGTGTCATCTGCAAACTTGCTGAGAGTGCAGTCCGCACCATCCTCCAGATCATTAATAAAGATATTAAACAAAACTGGCCCCAGGACTGACCCTTGGGGCACTCCACTTGAAACCGGCTGCCAACTAGACATGGAGCCATTGATCACTACCAGTTGAGCCCGACGATCTAGCCAGCTTTCTATCCACCTTACAGTCCATTCATCCAGCCCATACTTCTTTAACTTGGTGGCAAGAATACTGTGGGAGACCGTATCAAAAGCTTTGCTAAAGTCAAGGAATAACACATCCACTGCTTTCCCCTCATCCACAGAGCCAGTTATCTCATCATAGAAGGCAATTAGGTTAGTCAGGCACGACTTCCCCTTCGTGAATCCATGCTGACTTTTCCTGATCACTTTCCTCTCCTCTAAATGTTTCATAATTGATTCCTTGAGGACCTGCTCCATGATTTTTCCAGGGACTGAGGTGAGGCTGACTGGCCTGTAGTTCCCCGGATCCTCCTCCTTCCTTTTTTTAAAGATGGGCACTACATTAGCCTTTTTCCAGTCATCTGGGACCTCCCCTGATCGCCATGAGTTTTCAAAAATAATGGATAATGGCTCTGCAATCTCACCCGCCAACTCCTTTAGCACCCTCGGATGCAGCGCATCTGGCCCCATGGACTTGTGCACGTCCAGTTTTTCTAAATAGTCCCGAACCACTTCTTTCTCCACAGAGGGTTGGTCACCTTCTCCCCATGCTGTACTGCCCAGTGCAGCAATCTGGGAGCTGACCTTGTGCGTGAAGACAGAGGCAAAAAAATCATTGAGTACATTAGCTTTTTCCACATCCTCGGTCACTAGGTTGCCTCCCTCATTCAGTAAGGGGCCCACACTTTCCTTGATTTTCTTTTTGTTGCTAACATACCTGAAGAAACCCTTCTTGTTACTCTTAACATCTCTTGCTAACTGCAACTCCAAGTGTGATTTGGCCTTCCTGATTTCACTCCTGCACGCCTGAGCAATATTTTTATACTCCTCCCTGGTCATTTGTCCAATCTTCCACTTCTTGTAAGCTTCTTTTTTGCGTTTAAGATCAGCAAGGATTTCACTGTTTAGCCAAGCTGGTCGCCTGCCATATTTACTATTCTTTCTACACATCGGGATGGTTTGTTCCTGCAACCTCAATAAGGATTCTTTAAAATACAGCCAGCTCTCCTGGACCCCTTTGCCCTTCATGTTATTCTCCCAGGGGATCCTGCCCATCTGTTCCCTGAGGGAGTCAAAGTCTGCTTTTCTGAAGTCCAGGGTCCGTATTCTGCTGCTCTCCTTTCTTCCTTGTGTCAGGATCCTGAACTCGACCATCTCAAGGTCACTGCCTCCCAGGTTCCCATCCACTTTTGCTTCCCCTACTAGTTCTTCCCTGTTTGTGAGTAGCAGGTCAAGAAAAGCTTTGCCCCTAGTTGGTTCCTCCAGCACTTGCACCAGGAAATTGTCCCCTACACTATCCAAAAATTTCCTGGATTGCCTGTGCACCGCTGTATTGCTCTCCCAGCAGATATCAGGGTGATTAAAGTCTCCCATGAGAACCAGGGCCTGCGATCTAGCAACTTCTGCTAGTTGCCAGAAGAAAGCCTCATCCACCTCATCCCCCTGGTCTGGTGGTCTATAGCAGACTCCAACCACGACATCACCCTTGTTGCTCACACTTCTCAACTTTATCCAGAGACTCTCAGGTTTTTCTGCAGTTTCATACCGGAGCTCTGAGCAGTCATACTCCTCTCTTACATACAACGCAACTCCCCCACCTTTTCTGCCCTGCCTGTCCTTCCTGAACAGTTTATATCCATCCATGACAGTACTCCAGTCATGTGAGTTATCCCACCAAGTCTCTGTTATTCCAATCACATCATAGTTCCCTGACTGTGCCAGGACTTCCAGTTCTCCCTGCTTGTTTCCCAGGCTTCTTGCATTTGTGTATAGGCACTTAAGATAACTCATCGATCGTCCCTCTTTCTCAGCATGAGACAGGAGTCCTCCCCTCTTGCGCTCTCCTGCTTGCGCTTCCTCCCAGGATCCCATTTCCCCACTTACCTCAGGGCTTTGGTCTCCTTCCCCCAGTGAACCTAGTTTAAAGCCCTCCTCACTAGGTTAGCCAGCCTGCTGGCGAAGATGCTCTTCCCTCTCTTCGTTAGGTGGCGCCCATCTCTGCCTAGCACTCCTTCTTCTTGGAACACCATCCCATGGTCGAAGAATCCAAAGCCTTCTCTCCGACACCACCTGCGTAGCCATTCGTTGACTTCCACGATTCGACGGTCTCTACCCCGGCCTTTTCCTTGCACAGGGAGGATTTCACGGGGGAGAACAGTGTTTCTCAAACTGGGGGTCCCAATGTTCTTGTAGGGGGTTGTGGTATTGCCACCCTTACTTCTGCACTGCCTTCGGTGGTCGGAAAGTGGAGGCTGCTGGCCAGGTGCCCAGCTCTGAAGCAGCGCCCCACCAGCAGCAACGCAGAAGTAAGCGTGGCAATACCATACCGTGCCACGCTTACTTCTGCGCTGCTGCCTTCAGAGTTGAGTCAGGACCCCTAGAATTACAACACTGTGAAATTTCAGATTTAAATATCTGAAATAATGCAATTTATGACTTTTAAAATCCTATGACCATGAAATTGACCATAATGGACCATGAATTTGGTAGGGCCCTATTTATAATGCATTTGAATTAGCCAGTGCAAACATGGAAGAGTTTTTCAAATGTTAGCAACAATGAATACTTGTTCAAGCAAGCTTGAAAACAGCTTGCTATTTAATTTTTTCTTCTGTTTTCTTTGTTCTCGTTATTTTCTTTCCTTCTCTTTTCCATGTCTTATCTCATGCATCTAAATCTTCCTCCCCACTTTGCTGCTTCATGTTTTCGTTTCCCTTCTCCATCTCTGTTTCCTGCTCTCCAGTCATATGTGCAATGATTATGACAAAGATCTTTCTAGTATACAGGAATCTAGTAGGGATCTTACTGAATAAAGTCTTTACTAATGTTATCACCAACAGAAATAATTTTAAAATGGATAGTAGTCAGTAGTTTGTCATACAGATGATTTGTTAATAATGGAACATAGTGTTTATTTTGAGTAAGGCACCCTGAGCATTGATTTTGTAGTGTAATAGTGCATATTTAATACCTTGTAAATGACCTTAAGACTACAAGTGTAAATTACTATCTCTCACTAAACATATTTCTAGAAAAAAATAAGTGTGTATGTGTGTGCGTTTTATCTTTCATAGATTACAGAATGAAAAATGGATGAATGTAAGACCCGGTGACATCATTAAACTGGAGAATAATACATTTGTAGCTGTAAGTAGTTCTGATATTTTCTTTCATAGCACATGTCACGAAGAAATAAAATGGTAACAAATACTTGCCTCTCTCTATCTTTCTGTGTGTATTGTGTGGCTGTTGCCCCTTGTTTCCCATATGCATTGACACCCCCTTTGGAAATGAGGGCTTGTCTACACTACCGGCTGGATTGGCGGGCAGCGATCGATCCAGCAGGGGTCGATTAATCGTGTCTAGTATGGACGCGATAAATCGACTGCTTAGCGCTCTCCCATCGACTTCGGTACTCCACCAGAATGAGGAGCACAAGCGGTTTTGATGGGAGAGTGTCAGCCGTCTACTTACCGCAGTGAAGACACCGCAGTAAGTAGATCTAAGTACGCCGACTTCAGCTACGCTATTCACGTAGCTGAAGTTGCGTGTCTTAGATCGACCCCGCGGGGTAGTGTAGACAAGCCCTTACTTTGACGCTATGTAACTTAAAATACTTTTCTCAGGAGGACGGTATTGTAATCAAACACAAATATACATCTGAGTAATGTTTAAGGTTTTATTTACATGTATAGAAAACCACTCTTCACTTACTCCTTTGTGCCTATGTAAAATAAGGGCTTAAAAGTGTATTTACAGCTCATCCTGTCAAGGTCTATTATATTATAAATTCTCCTTCAAAAAAACTATGATCTGTCAAGTAAAAGTGGGGACACTTCTTATGATGTGAAGTACTGGCATCACCAACACAGCAATAACTTTTTCTAGTCCTATCTGGTAGTGAAGGCACTATGCATGAATGGTATGCTGAATCACCTGTACCCAAAATCCTGCAGGAATTTTTCATTGCAAAACCTTAATGTTCATGACTGGGAACCATTTTAAATATGAAAATACTCAATTTTACAAATTTTAGACCAGTTTATCATCTAATTTCAATGGAAGTACACTGATTTACACTGTCTAAAGATCTGGACCTTATGTAAAAAAAAGTCATGGATTTACTGAAGTCATTGGAGCTATGCCAATTTACACCAGGTGAGGGACTGGTCCATAAAGTCTGTTTGTATGTTTTCTCTGTTTGATAATTTAGGGGAAAAAATTTCAGACATTGAGAATTTTAAAGAAGTATTTGTGCTATATATCTAGATAAGAAAAATTACAGAGAACATGGTGGTGTATCTTGGAACTTTTTTTGTATCTTATATGAGCCTTTTCTCAATCCTTTTTGAGATGACAGAATATATTTAACATCACTTTTTTTTTTACAGGCTGATTTATTACTTCTATCTAGCAGTGAACCACATGGTCTCTGTTACATTGAAACAGCTGAGCTTGATGGGTAAGTTTAATCTGTTAGAGTAGTTAACAGAATAACATAATACATTTAAAAATATATTATTTATGTGTGTATGGCATGTGGACACCAGATATTGATCACAGATATATTTATTCCTAATGATCTTCTTCAAGTGCCGCTACATAGTCCCACCCTTGGGACGTGCTTGTACTGCAGCTCTGACAGTTTTACACTTAATAGCAGGGAAATTGGAACACTTTTTCACCCCCTTCTACTCCTCCTCTTGCTATTCCTGAATGTTATGAGGGTAAGGATATAAATGGAGGTGTGACACTCCAGTTTCTTCTGTTCCTTCCCATTGTGGTTGCGGAGACTGGATCCTCCCTGGATCCACTTCTTCAATCAACAGTGCCATTGGATAGTTTTAGTTCTTGGTTAGTTTTGGAGTGAGTTTAGTCCTTTATATTGTATTATTTTATTTGAATTCTTTCTTTTATTTTTATTTATTGAGGCTCCTCTAGGTTCTGCACCCCAATGCAGTCTCCTGGATCCTATGGTGGTTCCAAAAGGAAAGTGGCTAGGATTTTATCCTTCCATCTTTCCCACCTCTGATGGCCAGAGTTGGGAAAGATGGAAGGTATCTAGCATACTTAGGAAAAGGACACGCTCCTTCTTGGTGCGTAATATGTAGAAGCTTTTGTGACGGGTTGCATCACAGAAACCCGATTGGGACTGCCACTTGATGTGCCTAGACTACCTCTGAGCCCGTTTTTCCTGCCAGCTTGGGACTTCAGTACCTTGCCTTGTTTGAGCCAGACACGCTTGCTTGCTGCAATCACAGATCCAAGTCTGAACCACATCCCCCACAAGCTGCAGGCTTAACTGAAAACAGCTTAAGAAGTGCTCCTGTCTCCAGCACTCCTATACCCAGCTCCCAATGGGATCCAAATCCTAAATAAATCAATTTTACCCTGTATAAATCCATTTTACCCCCAAAGTATTAATACATACTCTGGGTAAATTAATAAGTAAAAAGTGATTTTATTAAATACAAAAAGTAGGATTTAAGTGGTTCGAAGTAATAACAGACAGAACAAAGTAAATTACCAAACAAAATAAAATAAAACACACAAGTCTAAGCCTAATACAGTAGGAAACTAAATGCAGGTATATCTCACCCTCAGAGATGTTCCAATAAGCCTCTTTGGCAGACTAGCCTCCTTCTAGTCTGGGTCCAGAAATCACTCACACCCCTGTAGTTACTGTCCTTTGTTCCAGTTTCTTTCAGTCATCCTTTGGGGTGGAGAGGCTATCTCTTGAGCCAGCTGAAGACAAAATGGAGGGGTTTCCTTGGGGCTTATATAGTCTTTTTCTTGTGGATGGAAACCCCTCTCTCCCTCTGTGTGGAATTACAGCTACAAGATGGAGTTTTGGAGTCACATGGGCAAGTCACATGTCCATGCATGACTCAGTTCTTTACAGGCCGACACCATTGTCCACATGCTAGTTTGAATGTTCCCAGGAAAGCTCAGATGTGGATTGGCATCTGTCAAGGTCCATTGTTAGCCATGTACTCCCAATTACTTGAATAACCCCTTCACACTATGTTGACCAGATTTGCCTTAGGTGCTTCCTACAGCAAACACTTTAAATACAAGCATAGAGCCAACGCTAATAACGTCAGATATAAAAATGATACATGCATATGAATGGGATGAATACATTCAGTATCTTACATGGCATATGTAGCATGAAACATACTCCATTTGTGCCACAAGTACTTCTGTTTATATTCCATATGTCATATGTCATGTCATATTTACATTCATAAGCATATTTCTATAAAGCATTACGGGGTGCAACGTCACACCTTTACTCCCAAGAATCTCTAAGGAGCATCAAAACCAATTCCACTCCCTTCCATTGCAGAAGGCCCTGATGGCTAAACCCTCTGGTATCAATCATTTCTGTTCTGTGAATAAAGATAGGCCTGCATCAGCCCCAGTTGCTTCAGAAACAAAGACACTAGTGATATCTTTGATGTTCCTTAAATATTTCACCATTGTTGAAATCTGCAGAGCTGCAGCTTGGATCTGTATGTACACATTCACTGAACTCCATTGATTTAGCATCCAGGTCCGAACTGCAGTTTTGTAGAATAGCACTTCAATCATTGTTTAATTAAGACTCCATGTCCCACCTTCCTCATTTCACAGTACTGCTTATCAGATTATCCCAAGAGTGGAAATGTGTAGAGACCACTCAAAGTAAAACTCTCTTTTAGCCACAGTATTTTTATATGAACTCCACACATTCGCAATCCCCGTCTGTCTTCCTCAGGGACCTTATTACAGCCATGGACCTGAGGAGTCATTGGAAGGAGCCGAAGCAGCTGGAGCAGCATGCCACTGTTTTATAGCCTCTCTGTCAGAACATTCAGGAACAGTGAGGGGAGGGGCAGGACGGGTGTGAGAGAGCTCGAATGGCACTGTTGTAAAGCATTGCACCATCAGAGCTGCACTGCTAGCACATTCCAAGGGTGGGAATGTGTAGAATCTGTCTCAGAGAACTCCAGTTACAGGTGAACAGCGTGTGAATGGTGTACTTGTCAAATGCAGTAACAGTTTTAAATACATTCATGTGATGATCATCACAAAGTTCAGGGCTCATGTCTTTGGTGCTTATACAGCACCTACTGCAATGTGGGTGCTACTAGAAACCAGTAACCAATAATAAATAATAATTAAGGAAGTCACATTTTTCTTTGTGCTCATTGGTGCCATATACTCAGATATCATGGTGATAAATGACAGTATAAAAACCTAAATAGTCTGATGTGAATGATAGTTCATGTAGATAAATAGTCTTACATAAGACCAAAAAATGTAATGAAGTATAAAACTGAATAACAGATAGATATATAAACATATAAAATCATCATAATAAAACCAAAGTAAAAAAACCTACTCTAACAAACTTCTTTATAGCATATCTAATTATATGAACCTTTCATACTGAGTTTCTGAATACCAAGAGAGACTGTTGGGAATAGTTTCCTTAACCACATATTTGCAAGTCAGACTTCACCTCTTTAAAAGAATTAATATTCTAACTTGAAGAAAGTAATATATATTTTTTTCAAGGGGTGAATGACTGACATCATTGGTTTAGATACTGGTAAATTTGTAGATACTGTACTAGTTTAACATGGACATAGCTTAACCTGCACTAAAAATCGAGGCATTAATTTGTTTTGATTTTATTATTGTTACATATGCCAATATCTGTTCCACCAACCATATGCAAGTGTGTTCACTTAGGAGACGTTGCACTTCTTTCTAGAAAAGTATGTGATCTTTAACATTACTTTTTCCTGCCTTAAAGTGCAGCAGTTGAGGACACATCCAAAGTTCTAGACCCCTTTATTTGGAATACAGTAACTCCCCACTTAATGTCCTCTCGCTTAACGTTCTTTCGATGTTATGTCCCTGCTCCATTACAGAACATGCTTGTTTAAAGTTGTGCAATGCTCCGCTATAACGTCATTTGGCCGCCTGCTTTGTCCACGGCTGGCAGCCCCCCATCAGTTCCCCTATGCCTCCTGCCTGCCAGCAGACCCCATGGATCAGCACCTTCCCCCTGCTCCCCCTGCCTCCTGCCCGCGGCAATCAGCTGTCTTGCGGCGTTCAGGAGGCTGGGGAGAGGAGCGAGTACGCGGCGCACAGCCTCCCTCCTCCCTCCCCTGCCTCCTGCCTGCAGCAATCAGCTGGTATGCAGGGTTCAAGAGGCGGGGAGGGAGGAGGAAGGCTGCGCGCCACATCCTCACTCCTTCCCCAGTCTCCTGAACACCACAAACCAGCTGATTGCCAGGGGAGCTGATAGGGGGGCTGCCAGCCTGTTTAATACCTCTATTAAATTGTTTGTTTAAAATTGTTTAAAATGTATCTAATGCCTTTTGTCTGGCAAAAAAAAAAAAATTTCCCTGGAGCCTAACCCCCCCTATTTACATTAATTCTTATGGGGAAATTGGATTCGCTTAACATTGTTTCGCTTAAAGTCGCATTTTTCAGGAACATAACTACAACATTAAGTGAGGAGTTACTGTATCTAGGACTCTGAGAAAGGCCTCTGCCAGGGTATCCCATTTTTCCTATTTTCTAAAGGAGATTAGTTCAATGTATAGTCAGTGGCAGCTGCGATTGCTCAGCAACCACTTTTTTAGGTGCCTAGCTTTAGGGATTGAAGTTTGGAAAATTTTGGTCCCTGTAAGTAAATCAGTATTTAGCCATAAAGGGAGCTCTCTCAAACCACCTCCTAAGAAAGGGTGACTCCAATTCCCCTTTTTCCCAGTTTAGTTTCAGCTACTGTAAAATTAGGGTTTATTACATTTTTATGAAAACCTTTTTTTTCATAACTCAAATATCAAAATTTGCCGTGGTGTTAATCTCTTTCAGCTGGTAACTGCTCTGCCATTCCTATTGCAGTTAGTAATTTGTGCATGATGACTGGATGGGCTCTGACTAAATCATATTTATGATGTCCTCTGTTCAAAGAAGCAAAACAATTTATAGTTATGCAGATGTGCATTCATTACGATGCCAGCACTTATTAAAACTGAAGCTCCTTCTTATGTTTTAAAATCGGTTACAAAAATTAAAATGTGTTCTTCCAGAATAACATTAGAAAGAGCTGTCTGAATGTCTGTCTTTCTATAAATGTGCTATCTTAGTCCACAAAGTCAGATTCTATGGTCCTGAACATAGGTTCCTCAGGGTGAGAGAAGGCAGGGCCGGAGGGTTATGGAAAGAGTCTTATATAAAGGTCATGTTATTAATTTTACAGTGAGACTAACCTAAAAGTACGTCAGGCTTTACCAGTTACTTCAGAACTTGGAGCAGATATTAGAAGGCTTGCAGAATTTGATGGTAAGTGGTGATAAAAGTTAATTTGTTGAAACCAAGGTTTTTATTTTTGGTTTTTGTTGTTGTTTTGTACTTGGAGGGGAGAGGTAAATGGCTCCAGACATTAAACACCAAGTTCTCATTCTTTCACTATCAAGATTAAGGATGTTGTTTACCAATGTGACTCTCAGATCCCAAATCATTGTCCTATTTTTGGGTATGTCTTGATGGGCACAAGGGTGGGTTATTCAATCAAGTTAGCTTAATAATAAGTTAATATGATTAAAAAGATGTTAAAAAGTTAAGATGTAAACTAACACATTTGAAGCCATGTTATGTGGCTGTGTTGTAGCCTGGGGTGGAGGATGGGTGTGTTAACTTGATTAGCTTAACATTATTACATAAAAACATGAAAGTGGCCATACTGGGTCAGACCAAAGGTCTGTCTAGCCTAGTATCCTATCTTCTGACAGTGGTCAATGCCAGGTGTCCCAGAGGGAATGAACAGAACAGGTAACCATCAAGTGATCCATTCCCCTGTCTCCCATTCCCAGTTGCTAGGGACACCATCCCTGCCCATCCTGGCTTATAGCGATTGATGGATCTATCCTCCATGAACTTATCTAGTTCTTTTTCGATTAAAAAAACAAATTCTTTTTGCCCATCAAGACAGGGCCATAGTGAAATTTAGCAGATGTAAAATCTATATCCTAATCCCACAATTTATATATTGAATCTGCATTCTGTTTTTCACTTTCCATTACTTTGCTCACTGTTGCCTGTCCTTTGACACCTATGCAACTCCATGGCTGCATCTACACTGGTGACTGCACACAGGTCCAAGCATATGGTTGTGCCAGAGCCCCGCTCACCAACCACATCTAAACCCCAGGAGCACAGGTTTCAGGGTGTGTACAGGGCAAGAACATTAGCAAGCCTAAGGGGCATGGAGGTGAACACGCTTCAGGCTGTGGCATAGCCCTGTACCTGTGTCAATTTGTAGTGTTGACAAGGATAAGGTGCATGTCCCAGGTACTGAGTTCAATAGTCCTCCAACCCTGTTCCCACAACACTCTGAACCCTTTCCTGCCTGACCTTTACCCAGAAATATAAAGGTCCCTGTCCCTGCTGTTCTCACCCATAGTAGCAAGCTGTGCTGACTACTTCACCAATTTTCTGTTGGACTCTTTTCACCAGCACTTATAAACAAGGAACATACTCTGAGAGCAGCTGTCTGTCAGCTCTGTGTCAGCCAAGCACACCCAGGCCTTGATAAATGTCTGGTTGGAGTTCATTGTCCTCCAGTACTAGGAATTCACAGCTATACCAGGAAGTTTCAGAGAGTCTGGCATGGGTGGGGTGTTCACTGTACTATACTGGGTATAGCCAGGTTCAGGACATATATTCATGTTCAGCACGGCACATATGGACACCTGATGTGGGTATGGGATAAGCATACACATGGCTCTGTACAGGTATCTAATCGCCAAAATAGATGTAGCCCATGAATCATCCTCTGAAAACTCTGAGGAGCAATATGAACTATAGTGTTCTCTAGAGGCCTGAAAAAAAATTAGGACACTCCCTTCGACCTTCACCATCCTGAGAATAAGAGACCCTTTGTCTCACAAGTGCAGTTAGGAAGACTCATTCTTGATTGCCATCTAACCTGCAGGGTTTTGCTGTTCTTTGAGCATGTTTTCATTGTTTCTTTCTCTCATATCTCTTTTCTTGTTACTCCTTTGAATAAAAGCATGAATAGCAGCATCTTCAAAGTTCAGTTAAACTGCATCCATATTTATATTTTGGAATGTCTCAAAAGCCCAGTTTACAATTTTTATATTGTTTATTATATGCTAGATCTCTACTTTGAAACATCTTTCTGGATCCCATTAATACATTTGGTAACCTTTTGTAATAGAAATACTTACAACAAGTAGTATTTACTGTTCAAAAATTGAATTCTTCCAGATTCAGAAGGATTTAGGTTGTTTAGCAAGGAAATTTTCAATGGTTGCGTCATGTGATATTTTGGTTTGGCCAAAACAAATGACTTATTTCCCCCACAAAATGCCTTTAAAACGTTATTAGTTTAAGTAAATAGTATATGAAGCCAGCAAATTTTGTTTAAAATACGTACTGAAATATTTATGGGACCAGTTTTCCACTAACGATGTAATCATAAATGAACCTCAAAATGTTTGGAGGTCCTGTATAATTGAGATAAGCATCTAAAAGTACACTGCACATCTCAAGTTCTTCAAATTATTTTGGTCTAAAAATCATAGCACAATATTTTGAGAACAAGTCTTCTCGTGAATGACTTTCTGGTTCATTAGTACTTCAGTTTCTGGTCCTCAGTGAAAATGGAAAGTACAGAGGTACATCAGAGTGACAAGGGGCGAGGACAGGTGTGATTATAATATCATCTATTTCTGCTACATTCAGGGTGTAACTTTTGGTAGCACTCACTTGTAATTTAATTAAAAGCAAATGTCCTGACATATAGAGCAAAAGTTTAGACTTTAATAGCATAATTGTAAAATAATGAAAAATGACAACAGTCAGTTGCAGGGTACAGTTCTACATTAAAATATTTGTATCTTCTTTACCTGGGATTATACCATTTTTTCAGGTATAATCCACTCCCCTGAGTAGGAGCCCTCCTGCTTGACACAAGCATATCATTCCAATGCTAGCCTCCAAGTTTTAAGAAAGGCTCATATCTTAAGCCGCTGAAGCCAACTGAGGACAGAATACAACCGCTGTTGTTTCATTTTCCAACTTCTTAAGAGTTTCCTCATTTCCATGTATAGCTTTTGAAGCAAACGTTTGACCTTTTCAAGAATTTTTTAGTTTGTTTACCAAAACATGGATGCTTTTAACCTTGAAGTGTGAACAGGGGAATCTCAGTTGGTAATTCTGATTGACTGTCAATCTCAAATTCTCTTTGTAGTTTTGTTGCTCAGTTTCCAGTCTGTTTTTTTACACCCTACCATTGTCCAGAAATCACATTCACTTAAATTACATATATTTTAAAACAGAAAGGGATAAAGAACTGAAACAGAAGCTAGTTCAGGATAACCATACAAAATGTTACTTCACAAACACAATAAACTTAAACTCCCCAAAGATTATACATGTTCATTAAAACAAAACTGTTCTACATCAGCATCTAGTAATGTTTCACATTCAGACTGAATTGACAGAGCCACACATGGATCTCCATGTGTCTGAGGGGGAGGGGAAGAGGGAAAGGGATGGTGGTTTCGCTTCCTCTGAAGCACTGGTCCTCCTTTTTAAATGAAATCCTACAAAGGAGTCTCCACAAGGACCAGGACTGAGCCAGAGCATGGATGAATTTTTCTGTAGAGCCTATTCCACACTGGAATTTCTTTTGGCTATTTTTGCAAGGTTAGCAGCAAGAGAGGAGAGCCAAGCTACCAAAGAGCTGGGTGGGAAATTATAAGGGTGCTGCTTGTGGTGGATTTATATGTGGGCAGACCTGGATTTCCAGTGGATCCCTTAGAGCCACAAATTTTGGGGATCAAGCCTCAATGTGTTCTGTTTGTGGTGGGGAGAGCGCACAAACACCAAATCCTTGAAAGTACAATCTGGTAAAAACTCCACAAGGGTGTTTCTCTACTTACTACTTTCCCATTGGCCTTGGGGCCATCTGGCTCTTTATTATTTGTATTTAAAACTAACATTAATGCAGTGTTGATTTTGTGAAATTGAGACTCCTTATTGCAGGATTAACTCACCTACATTGACTAAACTGTATATTTTATTATACAGATTATATAACAAAGATAAAAGTACAGAAAGAAAATTTGATAATTAAGGGACAAAAGTGCCCATGTTAAACTTTCATAGTTTTATAAACCTTCTGAATTTTCTTCATAGAGGACTATAAAAAAGCCACGTTCAAAGTTCCTAGCTTCAGTCATTTTTGAGGAATGCAACCACAGAAATTAAAATTGGATGGGCGTTCCCATCTCCCCCCTCCAATGATTAAACTGATTCTATTCAAATTTAATAAAAAATCACCTTTATATTGAGAACAAAGAATGAAAAATTTAATGACCAACTGAAAAGGCATCTCAAATGTAACCATCTCAAATGCACCCATATTGTTCACTATAAGCTTTACAAACACTTCCGGGAACAGGGGTTCCTTTGCAAGCGGCTTACAGTCTAACTCACACAGTAGAGATGGAAAATCGGATACAACAGTGGATACAGATGATGCCAGAGTGCAGATTGATGTTCTTGATTAAGAATAAGCAGGTTTACGGAGGGATTGAAAGGAACGAATGGTAGGCTGCTGCATGCATAAAGGATTCTACTAAAAAGCACATGTGGTTTGTGAAGGAGATAAAAGGAACGCTGAGGACAGAGGGCTGGATGGAAAGTAGGACATGTCAGTGGTGCAGAGCCTTGAAAATGAGGACAAGGAACTTCAACTTGATGCAGCACAAGAAAGTGAGCTGTTTAAAGGAACTGAAGAGGGAGAGTTGATTTATGGCTGCAGTTTTGGATAGACAGAAAAGAGGAGTTTGCAAGTAGCGATTCCCAATTGGAGGTTACAGTTATGGAAGCAAGCGATGAGCAAATTATGGGTGAAAGATGCTGTAGCAGGAACAACAGGTCAAGGATGAAGTTTTAAATGTCTAAATTGATTAACTCCTATGATTTATGCTTCATTTAGAGGGTGATGATGGTTCATACACCAGTTTGACTATTTCCTTTATTATGAATCTAACAGCTTGGTTGAAAATCCACAGAAATCAGTGAAAGACTCCCACATGGATTACAGCAATACTGACACTCAATCAGCGGACAATAATCTTTTGTATTATCATGATTTTCATGGTAGCAAATGAAAATTTTACAACTTGTTGTTATGTCACTGTACTGGGATCTTTACTGTTTGAATCCATGTTTTAATTGTAATTTTATTTTTATATTTTAGTCAAAGTTGTTTGACGTTATCTGGAATGAATTTCAGGAAAATATGTCCTTAGTGTCTTGAAAAAGGGGTTTTAGGGCTTTGTTTACACTTTATATGGAATTTATTGCAAAACTCATGCATGATTCCACTAACAAAGTTTCATGGGAATAATTTTAGATTATTTCTATTAGTCCCCAAATCTGTGTTAAGTCTTTGTTTGGTAGATTTTGCTAAATATAGAGAACATAGAAGACAGTAGAAAGGTTCTCTGCCGTGATGGTGTATTTAACAGTATTTAACAGTTTTCAATAACAATGAAAATGTGAGTTCAGTGTCTTGAATAAATCTAATTCTTTGGATTGCAAACTGCTCCAGAGCCAATAAAAGAAGGGGTACATTTTTGTCTAAATAATTTATACAATTGGTAAACTCATATAAATGGTTCTAACACTGAATAAATATTTATATTGAGCCGGCATTCTTTTTTTTTTTAGTTTCTTATTAGAATTTTATGGGCATTGAAGAGTTTTTCCAAGCAAAGAAAATCTAAAAGTATACATCAGCTGCATATACTTCAGTCTGATTTCTTGGAGTAACTACAGTATATGCCTTTTCCCATTTAATGCTGTCTTTTTCATCTCCCTGATTTTTGACTGCTGTTGTGATCTGTTTTATGCAACTTATGACAAGTTTACATATTTTGCATGGCTGTTAATACTAAATTCTGTATCAGAGAAAGGTTTAGGAGTCCTTTTACAGGAAACATCCAGTACCTTGTGGTCATTCTGACAGCATATCATGCAACTGAAAAAGAGAAAAATAAAACATTTATGTTTAGCAAAGTATCTATCCACATTTTAGTACTTCAGTTCTCGTGATAGTATACAGGGCTTGAAATATATTTATACTTATTTTAATTTAAAACAGTCCACAGAAGGAGAAAGTGAAGGCAGTTCATGGGCATAAAATTTTTGTTTGTTAAACACTAAGAATATCAGATAGGAAAGCTCACTATTAGTACTTTGCTACTATATAGCAAAGGATTACACCTTGCAGCATCCCAGAGAAGGACATATTATTACAGCCATTTTACAAATCAATAAACTGATAAAGATAAAGTGATTTGAGCTAGGTCATACAATAAATCGTTGGCAAGGTTGGAGAGAAAACTCAAAAGTCCTAATTCCTAGGATCCTGGTAGAGCCAGTAGACAAACTCCCTCCTGTTAACAACTGCATTAAGCAATATTCAAGAAGTAAAGTTTGGAAGGTTCTGAAATAATTAGTTAAATTTTCTAAGCATAACTGATATTTAAAAAAAAGATTCTCCCAATGATAAAGGATAGCTGTTTCCATATGCTTAAGTGGAAAGTGACTTTTATGAAAAGGCGTCTCTTTCATCATACTAAAGCACTGGCAGAATCAGTATCTCCTTGATGAGAAAAGCCGGGTCAGCTGTTTTCTTTTTTTAAGCTCAGTTACCTTTTGGCCTATTGAATCCATAGGGATATTCTTTGATTGGAGTACTTTGACAGGATTACCAGCCTATTGGAATGAGGGGAAGCAGTAGATGTGATCTACCTTGATTTTAGTAAGGCTTTTGACACAGTGCTGCCTGGTATTCTAATAAGTAACCTAGGGAAATGAGATCTAGATGAAATTACTATAAGGTGGTTGCACAACTATTTGAAAAACCATACTCAAAGAGTAGTTACTAATGGTTTGCTGTCAAATTGGGAGGGTGTATCTAGTGCAGTCCCACAGGGGTCAGACCCAGGTATGGTACTATTCAGTATTTTCATTAACGACTAGGATAATGGAGTAGACGATATGCTGATAACCAGGGCTTCGTGTTTGTCATGGAGGTCCTAGAAGTCGCGGATTCCGTGACTTTCCGTGACCTCCATGACTTCTGCAGGAGCCAGTATGGCTGACCCCAGTGTGGCTGCACCAGCCAACTGCTCAGATAGCCTTGGGACCAGCTGCACCGGCTGCTGCTTGGGCAGCCCAGCAGTGGCTCTCTGGGGCTCCCTCCCCACCAGCCCCCGCCCAAGATTTAGTCAGTGGTATTTGTAGTATAAGTCATGGATGTGTCATGGGCCGTGAATTTTTGTTTATTGCCCGTGACCTGTCTATGACTTTTACTAAAAATACCTGTGACTAAATCGTAGCCTTACTTATAACATTTGCAGATAACATCAAGCTTGGAGTGGTTGCAAACACTTTGGAGGATACTTTTAAAATTCAAAATGACCTTGACAAGTTGGAGAATTGGTCCGAATTCAACAAGATGAAATTTGATAAAGACAAGTGCAAAGTACTTCACGTAGGAAGGAAAAATCAAATGCACAACTACAAAATGGGGATGTCTGTGTGGTAGTATTGCTGAAAAGGATGTGGAGGTTATGGTGGACCACAAACTGAATATGAGTTGTCAATGTGATGCAGCTGCAAAAAAGGCTAATATCATTTTGGGGGGGTATCAACAGGAGTGTTGTATGTTAGACACAGGAGCTAATTGTCCCGCTCTACTCAGCATTGATGAGGCCCCAGCTTGATACCTTTTGCCAATTCTGGGCACCACAATTTAGGAAGGATGTGGACACATTGGAAAGAATCCAGAGGAAAGCAACAAAAATGATAATAGGTTTAGAAAACCTGATATATGAGGAAAGGTTGAAAAAACTGGGCATGTTTAATCTTGAGAAAAGAAGGCGGAAGGAGTACCTGATAACAGTCTTTCTATATGTTAAGGGCTGTTATAAAGAGGATAGTGATCTACCGTTCTCCATGTCCACTGAAGGGTAGGACAAGTAGTATTGGACTTAATCTGCAGCAAGGGAGCTTTAGGTTAGATATTAGGAAAAACTTGCCAACTATAACAGTAGTTAAACTCTGGAATAGGCTTCCAAGGGAGGTCGTGTAATCCCCACCATTGGACAAATTGGACAAACACTTGCCAGTGATGGTCTAGGTTTATTTGGTCCTGCCGTAGCACAGGGGACTGAACTTGATGACTTCTTGAGGTCCCTTCCAGTCCTGCCTCTCTGTGATTCTATGTTGCTGGGCCACACAAGCCATTCAAAGATGTAGTAATAGACAGACATGATATGCTAAAAAGTAGGCAACAGATTCTTTGCCTAGGCTTATAAACTATCAAGACAATTTACAAGATTGGCCTATGTATTCAGATACCAATGTGGTGAGCACTGTATAAATAATCTGTACTAGATAGACTAAATGCTAAATAATCCTCAAAAAGCTTTATTATTTTGAGATCCTGAAGTTCATGCGGTTTTCTGAAATGTAAAAAAAATGGGACTGAGACTCTTTGCTCTAAACATTGGGCTGGAAATCTTGCAAACAGCTTTGTAGCAAGTCTCCAGTAACTGACTGTTTTGGTTTGGCTGGAAAAAGCATGAAAACAGCTTTTCTTGTAATATATTGAAATTTCCACTTCACATACTAACACAAATTGGGGACCAAAGAACATACTCTGGATTTAATAGTGGAAGAAGGGGAGAAATATAATCTTTGGTGTTTCAGTTCTGAGAGGTCAACGGGAGACATCCTACTGAAAGTTATTACCTATAAATGGCCTAGCAGATTTGGGTTTTTTTTACAATTTTTAAAACCATTCTCTTTCAGGCAGGCAGTACAAGCATTATGCCAAGTTTCAGTCCACAGCAAATTTTTATGGGCAACTTCTAACCCTAGAAAGTAGGAAGTATGAGTAAACTGTGACATAACTGTGGGACCAAGCCATTGTTATAAAGGTCATGCCAAAGATGTTGTTTTCAAAGTAGAAACAAAATCTATCAAAAAGGAAAAGAAATGGTTCATGAAGTAGGACAGCCTAGTGAGAGGTCTTAAAATATTGGAGACAATACCCATTGTTTGCATAACTCTGCAAATGAAAAGGCTCCTCCTTCCCCATAACTAAATACACAAATTTGGTTAGTTTGGGTGAAGCCAAATGTGCATGAGATTTCATAATAGCAAATTTCTGAACAGCATGTTAAGCTACACAGAATTTAGCAGTCTGACATTGTCCTGTGCAGTTCAGTTTTTCACATTTTATGTTGGGCCAAACTCTCAACCTTCAGGGCATGAGAATTAAGGACAGATGCATTGTGAATTTGGGATGTGACCAAATCCAGGGGCAATTAATTTGCATGCATATCACCTTTGTATAAGTGGGTGGCCCCTTCTGTCACTCTCTGTGTTCTCTTCCTATAAGCTGTAGGCTGCCATTTCTGTTTTCATTCCAAAAGCACTAATCCCAGTTGGCTGCAACAGGAGTTTGTTTTTGCCTTACATCACATGATGTGCAAGATGCCATTAATGGAATTCTTTTAGAATATCTCACCATCTGCAGCACAGTACTGTGTGTTTACTGTTTTTTTTTCCAAATTTGAGCGTTTTCTAATCAGGACCATGGAACAAATTAAACAAGAGTAGTGAAAAAAAGTTAGGACAGCTGAAAATAATCACTGGCATTCCTATACACTTTCTAAATAAACACAAGCTGTACCCTGGTTAATCATGTACCACATTTATCTAAAGCCCCAATTTTCAGACTGATATATACGACATTTAACCAGCTGAACTTTTACCCTTTCAGCCAAAATATAAAGAGAAATGGCAGAATGCAGTCTATGTTCTACCTTAATATTACTGAAAATGTGGCCTGGCTTGCATGATGACAGGGAATTAGGTACTCCCTCACCAACAGGAAAGTGGAAACGCAAACCTTAAAAAAAAACAACCCACCCTCTCACTATTCAAAAATCTTAAAGAGGATCTCTGGTAGGTAAAGGTTTCAAAGGGCAGGGGCCATCTTTCCACTCCAAATGCTCAACTTTAATTCCTGGAAAGCAGTTTTTCCAAAAGATGTCAAGATCTTCAAAGAAAAGTGTAGCCTCTCCTCCAGGTGTTTTCTTAGAGTACGTGTACACGGCAAAAGAAAACAAACCAAGCCAAAAAAAACCAGTGGCAGTGAGTCTCAGTGCCCAGGCCTACAGATGTGGGCTCGTAACGCTCATGCTACTGTGCTAAAAATAACTGTGTGGACATTTGGGCTCAGGCTGGAGGTTGCATTCTGAAACCCACATCCTTCCCTGGACTTCAGAGTCCAAACTCCAGCCAGAGCCTGCATGTCTACAAGGCTATTCTTAGCGCTGTACTGTGAGCTCTGGGAACCTGAGTCTGTAGACATGGGCTCTACGACTCACTGCAGTGAAGTGGTTTTTTTGCCTTGTAGACAAATCTTCTGTAATAGTGTTCCTCCAAAGAATAAGGATTCTTGGCAGGCGAACGTAGATAAATGGGTCCTAAAAAGCAAAGGGATGCTTTCCTCATGATACAGGAGCTACTTTGTTTAAAAGCAAAGGTATGGTTGTGACGTTCCCCTCTGGTGTTATCTGGACTGGTCATCTGCTAGGTCACTTCAATCCTTGACTCTGGGAGCCAGCCTTATCCTGCTCTGCTGTGAGAACCCCCACTCCTGGGCTGTTCACGCACAGCCTCTGGCATGTAACCTGCTCCCAGCTACTTGCAACCGAATGACACTAGCCAATATCTCTGGTCCCAGACACAACCCTAGGAACCTCTGTCTTGTAGTGTCCAGTTATGCCCACTAGACGCTGCAAGCTTGTATGAGTTTGTCAATTTAACAAAGAAATTGATATGTACCAGGCCTGTTATCTCAAGGGGAGTCTCTGACACACTTCAAACCAAACACACTGCTTCAGGTAGAATAAACAAACACATTTATTCACTACAAAGATAAATTTTAAGTGATTATAAATCAAAGCATAACAAGTCAGATTTAGTCAAATGAAATAAAAGCAAAACACATTCTAAGATGATCTTAACACTTTCAGTGCTCTTACAAACTTCAGTGCTTCTCACCAAAGGCTGGCTGGTGGCTCTTCAGCCAGGCTCTCCCCTTTGATCAGCGCTTCAGTCGCTTGGTGTGATGTTTGTAGATGTAGGTGGAAGAAGAGGAAGAGCATGGCAAACATCTCTTCCTTTTATCATGTCCTTTCCTCCCTCTTGGCTTTGCGCATCGCCCCCCTCAGAGTCAGGTGAGCATTACTGGGTCTCTCCAAGCAAGGTTGAGCAATTCCCCTGGTATGGCCTCATGCAGATGAGTCATTGCATTGTAGCTCCCTTGCTGGACAATGGCTGTTGATGGGTTGTTTGACACCCCGCCTGGGCGTTGGTTACTTTCCTTGCTTTTGCCTCTGGGGAGCTAATATCTGGCTGATTACCCCAACTTACAGCATGTTTTAGAGACAACCATACTACACAATTCTCATAACTTCATATGCATTAATGATATACATATATGGATAGAGAAATGATTCTATGATTCTATATACATATATGGATAGAGAAATGACTTTCAGCAGATCATAACCTTTCCCCTGATACCTTAGAAGACATGCTTTATATGTAAGATCATGATTATATGAAAATGAAGAATATGGGGGTTACGGCACACTTCCCCAAGGTATAGAATGTCACAATGGTTATTGGTGGTCAATTTTTTCTTTCCTTTTCTCAGCCTATTTAATTTTCTATGGACTTTAACCATAGTTTTTTATCTGTAGCAGAGAACACAATCTTGCCTCTCTGTGTCAGCTGTCAGTGCTGTTGACCAAAATATATGTACACAAGAACAGTGCAGGAAGCTTTTTCCTTCCCACTACTCCAGAGATCCAGCTTATCACTTATTTGAGTGCCAGTCTGTAGGGGCACTGACATCAATAATTGCCAGTTACTTCAAAACTCCCACAGGGCAGCACAGTGTGCCGCTTTATACTAGTAGGCCAGATTAATATCAGTATTACTAGATGTTTAATTAGGGAGAGATAGTGTGATCTATTTGATAGGGCACTGGACTGGGAATCAAGAGACCTCAGTTAATGCTCTGTTTGGCCAGTGATCTGCTGTGTGACCTCTGGCAAATCACTTCACTTTTTTGTGTCTCTGTTTCCACTTCCACCATTCCATCTGTCTTGCCTGTTTAGATTGTAAACTCTCTGGGGCAGGAACTGTGTCTCATTATATGATTGTACAGTGCCTAGCACAATGGGGTCCTGATCTCAGTTCAGGCATCTAGGCACTACCATAAAGAAATAATAAATAATTTTAAAGAAATAAATAAATAGTATTAATGTATGTAGATAGAGTGATGTTTCTTCCTAGGTTTTAAATGCCACTGAATCTCTGATTGTTGTTATATAAAAGAGCTTGTTAGTCTTTCAGACTGGTCTTCCTACAAATTTATTTCGGTATAGCTATCTCTCTCAGGGCTGTGAAAAATCCACACACCCCTGAGAGACGTATATCTACTGACCTAACTCCTGGTATAGATCAGTGCTAAGTCAATTTCTGAGAATTCTTCTGTAGACCTAGCTACCACATCTTGGAGAGGTGGATTACCTACACCAGTGTTTCCCAAACTTGGGACGCCGCTTGTGTAGGGAAAGCCCCTGGCAGGCCAGGCTGGTTTGTTTTCCTGCTGCATCCGCAAGTCCGGCCAGTTGTGGCTCCCACTGGCTGCGGTTTGCCGCTCCAGGCCAATGGGAGCTCCTGGAAGCGGCGGTCAGTACGTCCCTCAGCCCACGCAGCCCCCATTGGCCTGGAGCAGCGAACCGCGGCCAGTGGGAGCCACGATTGGCCAGACCTGCAGACGTGGCAGATAAACAAACTGGCCCGGCCTGCCAGAGGCTTTCCCTACACAAGCAGCATCCCAAGTTTGGGAAACACTGACCTATACCAATGGGAGAAGCGCTCTTGTCAGTGAAAGTTGTGTCTACAGTGAAGCACTACAGTGGTGCAGCCGCAGTGTCTGAAGTGTAGACAAGCCTGAAGAATGTTATCCCAGAAACTTCTAGTTAGTGTAAAATGTTATCCTGGTAAACTGTGTGTTAAAGGGTGATAAGAATTTAATTTTTCACTTTACAGGTGTTGTTGTCTGTGAACCTCCTAACAACAAGCTGGATAAATTCACAGGAGATCTTTTCTGGAAAGATAATAGGTACTCGCTCAATAATGAAGAGATGCTGCTACGAGGTTGTGTGTTGAGAAACACAGGCTGGTGCTTTGGAATGGTTATTTTTGCCGGTAAGACCAACCTTTATGGATTAACAGCAGTTTTAACCCCTAATGTGCTCACATACCAGTACCCTGTATAACAGCTATGTATCATAACGGCTGGCATAGATACTCCACATTCAGATAGATCCTTTCGTCTTAGGATCTCAGAAATATTGTACAAAGTTTATAGGTATAATTGTCCCCATTTTACAGATGGGCTGAAAAGCAAGGCATGGAGAGGTTAGCTGTCTTGACCGAAGTGTCACAGTGATTCACTAGCAGAGGCAAGAGTAGAACCTAAATATCTTAACTCCCTCTCTCCTATTTTAACCACTAGGAGAGAGCAGGCACTAGCCATCTGAATTTATCTGTGTATACAAGCATCTCAAACTTTAGTTGTCCCTGAGGGTGTCAGTGTTTCAAAGTCCTGAACAAAAATGTAATAAATATGAAAGTAATGGATCAGCCTTGCAAAATTGTCATGACTTTACCAGTCCAAGCAGAAAATGTACTTTCCTGTCCATTTACCATGATGTCTGATGAAAGAGCTAATGATATTTTACTTGCCCAGAGCAAATCGCAAGTAGAATTTTGCAAGAATGCAATAGATGCTCACAAATACATTACAAAATTTCATATGCCCTAGTAATGCAAAGAAACGGAGACAAGGAAAATCCTGGCATTAGGAATGATATAGGAAAGTATAGATAGTAATTAGGTCTGGTAGATGCAACACATTGGGATGCTGTTGTAAAATTGCCCACCAATTAAGGGGAAGATGGACTTCTATCCCATGTCAACATATAATGGTTGGGTGAGCGGAGGCAGTTAGGGAAGGCTGACATTATGTTTACACAAAATTTATGTAATACCAAACAAAATGTATGTGTGTATAGATATGTAGATAAAAGTTGTGTATATTTAAATTTCTTCCTTATCCAACCTTTGTTAGTCCTCGTCTTATATTGTAAGTTCTTTGATGTAATGAATCCCAGTTCTTGACTAGGCACTGTGGGTACTAATCTATTATACACATTTAATAATAGTAATAATAGAGGGAACCTCAGGATGAATTTAAACTATACATATATTTAATGATATATGAGGTAATTACATTCCATATAGTCAAATTAAGACATTGTGCAAATCAATATCCATGTGACGTGAATCAGAGTCCTTGGCTATACTACAATTATCAATCAAGAAGAATTCACATTTAAAACCCATACCCCAAAAAAACCATCCCAACTCTTCCTGAATAATCTTAGCTATGTGTTTGCTGCAAATGTGTATGTAGAGCACTGCTGGTTTTAAATTCATGGACAATGCCCAGATGTGTCAAAACACATATATCTGTACCTAGAATGTAGCCAGTAAATTGGTTGGGCCAGGTTCATTTGCTCTTTAGTTGAGCATGTCCTTGTTCTTAGATTTTTGGAATTAAAAAGGAGCTCAGTTTTGAGGAGCTTTTATGAATTATGTGGCCTGCCATCAAACAGCAGCTTGCTGATGTGCCTTGAAGACCACTCTCTTCATTCATGTGGATGTTAATACACATTACTTTACATACTCAGTAGTTCCAGTGACATAAAAGTTGACTATATTCCATGTAAGCCCATCAGAGGGGAAGTTTGGCTTGAACCACCACACATAATGAGAGGAGAGGCTGACTGCTTGCTTTGCTGTGGGCCAGCACTACAGAACTTGTGGAAACTTAATGAATAAATAAAATAATAATAATAATTAATTGGCACTTCTGTATCAGCTTCCAGTTGAGCATCTCAAAGTGCATTACAGATATTAATAATTTAAGCCCCAGAAAACCCTGCTGAGATAGGTAGGTAAGTATGATCCCCATTTTATAGATGAGGAAACAGGAGCTTAGAGAGGTAATGTGTAATGAGGTCTCAAAGGAAGTCGGGGGCGAGGCAAGCGAAGAACACAGAACAGCTTATTCCTAATTTTGTAGTTTTATGTGAATAAAGTCCTTGGAAATTACCTCTGTCTGGAATGAAATATTTTTGGAGCAATAAGATTTTAAATTAGATGATGATTTTCACCCCCCAGCCTAACCACCATTCTACAGCTGCGGAATATTTTTCAAAATTGATTGTGAAAGCTCAGGAATGCTTTTAGACAATTAAAATTTGCAAAATGATATCTCAGTTTTTAGAATTTATTTCTTGCATATGCATTAGAAAAAAGTAGCTTCAATATGTGTATTTTTAAAAATTTCAGTAATGTATTTAATAATTTTAGTAAATAATTGATCATGTAATGATTTAAAAAAAGATTTGTTACTTTTTTTTATAGGCCCTGACACTAAATTAATGCAAAACAGTGGTAGAACTAAATTTAAAAGAACAAGCATTGACCGGCTGATGAATACTTTAGTATTATGGGTAAGTTATTATAGTCAGATCAGGAAAAATCAGTGGGCATTGCATCCACATAATTAATCTACTCTACTAAATTATCATTTCAGATATCGTGGAATTATCTGTATCAGTAGATATTTTTGGACAGTGTACGATACCAATATGAAAGCATTGCAGCACAGATGCATACATAAGTTGAAAGACACACGTTTATCCATCTTGAAGACCATTATCTGTCACCGAGCACCCCTGCATACAGGAGTATTTACAAGCAGTAGCAATCCATTGTTCTTTAGGGCAGGATCTTTTCATGAGGCCACTGGTATGATGAGCTAAAGACAAATCCACAGAAAGTTTTTACAGCAATTTTTCTTATCTCTCACCATCGTTCTGGTTCCTAAACTTCAGTGAGAACAGGATTGTACCCTTCCTGTTAATTTTGTGACAGGTTATCCCCAGGTAGTGAAGATCAGGTGCAGAAATTTGTAACTAGGAACCTTCAGTGGACTGAGTATTTCACTTTTGTGTCAAACTTGGTCTCTACGATTAAAGCTAAGGATATATCCAAATTCCTTATTGTTACTTAGTGAAACAAAATATTGCAGTTTTGGCATAGGCAGACTTCAAAGCTACTACTTTTTTAAGTGGTGTGTTTTTGATCATGGGAGAAATTATGGAGTTGCAGAAACTTTTTAACTGAGTAAATCCAAAGATTCATAGATGGGGTTGGGGATGAAGAGAGAAGTTTCCATGTGAGAAATAGTGAAATTTTTCCAACATGGCTAAATACTACTCAAATTTTTAAAGTTATTTATAGCTCTTCTGTACCCACATGCTATTAAAATTAATCCTTTACCGATGACTTAGAAAAACACATCTTAAACCAAACTTTTATAAGAATGCTCACAGCCAGTGCTCATTGAGGTTTTTGTTATTTACCACAACAATAAAAAAAAACTCTTTTTGCCAACTCTTCTAATAACTGTACCTATTTGTAGTTTATGTACAACATAGGATTATAATGATGTTGGGCCAGATCCTAAGGTCTTCACTATTGGCTAGATTTGCCTTTAGATCACAGCCCATAGAAAGTAGCAGTGTAGAACTACATCATCCGGGGAGAGCATCAAAAGATATTGTGTCTCAGGAAGGCAGGATGGCACCCAGAGCTCCCCAACATGCTTGGGGAGTATGCGTATGGCTACAATGATTTTATGTAATGCATCTTAAACCCCCTCACACTGCACTGTAACTGTCCCATGACCCAGAGCAGAGGGAGATGGGGACCTACCCTCCCTTTGGCTCCGGACTGCAATTTGGCCTCTCCCCCCTGTGCAAAGCAGGCACACTCGTACATGTATGTACATAAATACACACACATGTGCTGTGCACTCGCGAAAGGGTCAGGGGAACATGGGCTCTGGTTTGTACACAGCCAGTATCTAGACAAACTGAGTAAGGAATGGGGACTAACTGGAGACAAACTAATTATGGACTCAGAATTTGGGCCTTTATTTGTGGCAAAGAACAGCAAAGTGAGACTTTCCCCTCATCTTATTAGAGATGAAATATTCTTTGCCTTGTTTACTTAGACTGGGCAATATCAATATGTGTATATATAGGTGAAATGTATCCTTTCCATGTATCCATTTTAGGAAATAGTACACATTTTGAAAAACCTAACCAGCTCTGCTATTCTCATTTCAGATCTTTGGCTTTTTGGTATGTATGGGAATAATTCTGGCAATAGGAAATTCAATATGGGAACAACAGGTTGGGGTCCATTTCAGAATTTACCTTTATTGGAATGAAGTGGTGAACAGTTCTGTATTTTCAGGATTTCTCACATTTTGGTCGTACATTATCATACTCAATTCAGTTGTTCCTATTTCCCTGTATGTGAGGTAAGATGAGAGATTATGATTTTATAAAGCATATAAATATTAATGGCTATTTCATGTCAACTTTTTTTCTTAATTGCAATGTTATGCTTTATCCTGTTAATTTTTGTGCTTTTAAAACTTGATCTGCTGCGTACTTTGTACATAAGAAACCTAAACCTTTTATGGAGATAATGCTTAGAACTGGAGAATAGCACATGCTTTCTTTCTTTCTTTCTTTCTTTCTTTCTTTCTTTCTTTCTTTCTTTCTTTCTTTCTT